>NW_022900937.1:33132961-33220216 GCF_012274545.1 Fukomys damarensis | reverse complement strand
CCCCTCCCCCCACCCCCACTCCCACGGAGAGTGGCTTGGAATTCTGGCTTGTTTCACGGTCACTGAAAAACACATATTATATCTATATATTATTTACCTGGTAACTAGCTGGGGTGGTATACCTGATTTAGCTGGAGACTTTGATTTGTAGGACTGACAACCTTATTATGCAGTGAGCTTATTATTGATATTATTCTGCTCTCGGTTGCCATGGCCACCTTGTGAGAGACATTCAATTTTCTCTCTTCCATCATCATTATCTATGAGGCCATCTGTTGTGGAAAATGAATTCAGCCTCATTTGCATGACTGATAAGCAATTTTTTTTTATCTATTTAACAGAAGGTCATATGCCGGGGATTTGGAGCTTGTGAAAAAAAAAGTGGAAAAAAAAAGCCTCGGAGAGGATGAGTGGGGCTGCGTGCATTAGGGGGTGGATGTGGAAGTGAAACCGATCCCTTAGGCCCGCGAGCCTATCGTACTGCATTTGTCATTCGTACCCAGGCGACATTGTTTTCCCCTAAGCTACCGCACACTAAACAGAGCGAGAGAGCTTTTCCCTGCAGCCCTGGTGAAGCCCCTGGTTTTTCACCCGTTGTTGGTGGGTGTATTTCAATTTTTTTTATTCCCTGGACTATGGGTTATGATATCAATATTCACTGAAGACAAAAGCAGCCTTTTCTGCCTGTCGGTGGTATGCTATCGCTCCTCGTCCTCTCCAACTTGTGAGGAGGAACAGGGTTCTCGCTTCTCTGTGTGTGTTTTGAGCCAGCACAGTTACCAAAATTGAACTTGCTGTCACTTGTGAGCCGTGTGGTCATGGTGTGAGGTACGTGATATTCCTTAGGTTAATTCTTTGGACTTAGTGGACAGAATCTGTTTTTACCATAGTTCAAGGGCTTGTGCTGCAATCCTATTGTTTGCTCCTTTTTAAAGTTATTTTTCTAGTGTGACTGGTAGCTGAAAGCTTCTTGAGCTAGAGGTCTTGTAATCACCAAACTCTGTCTTTAAAGCAAAATGGGTATTAGGTTGCATGTCTTAACTAATGTTGTTTATAAAAACACAACAAAACTTATTGCATGTGTAGTACTTGGGTGACACGAGACCACTGAAACAAAAACTTCCCAAAGACTTTGTTAGATGACTTTATGTTGCAGATGAAGTAGACAATTTCATATAAGGGCTCCTAAAATATTAGATATCCTTGATGTACTGTTGTATTTGTCTAATTCTAAGAAGAAACTTGATTTATATTGTTTAAACTGAGAAACTCAAATAAAGATTTTGAACAGTAACCTCAATGTTTGAAGTTCATAATAATGAAACAGCATTTCACTTCTAACAGAAATGTCTTTTAATGCCACTTATATGGATAAACTAAAAGTTTAAGCTGCATACTTTTTAGCTTCAAGAGAGATCAGAACAAGGCTCTAGGATACTCCTGAGAGTTAGCTATACAAAATATACACTATAGATTCTGAATTTATCATTCATTTATTCATGATACTTTCTTATACCACTAAAAACTGTAAGTTAGACATTTTGTTATTTGCTTAATTATTGCAAAAATATTTTACATTAGAGATTTTTTGTTCAAGTGTTTATATCTTTACTGAGCAAAATTAACATTACAGACAAAAGCATCACACCACTATCCTTACAGACATGAGAGAGCCTTTTTAATGTTTAACTTCATAAAAGTTATTAAGCTTTTCCAATACATAGTAAAAGCATGTCTTACATATAGGAAAAATATGATTATTGTTCAGATGAAAGTGCTTTGGCACAATATTCCTCCCGAAAACAATGCCACTGCATTCCTATAAGTTTTCCCCTCTCAAAAACTTAGAGCTCAAATGCTGATTGTACAATACAAATGCTTACTAAATGGCATATCTCAGATAAAGGAAGTTGGCATGTGTGGTTTTTTCCCCCAATTGACCTGAAGGAACACATATGATCCAATCACCTCAGGTGCAGTAAGTCAATTGGTTAAAAGTCTCCTTGAAGTTATACTTTAATGCTTAATATTCTTTATTCCAGACAAGCAAAGACTTCTGATATATTTGTGTGATAGCACAGCTCTCAGTGACACTTTAAAAGATTTGTACAGACCTTCCGAGGCAGTGGCCACTGTTATATAATCTTTTCTTTTTTAATCAGCCATTTTTTGTATTTTTAGCTTGAGAAATAAATTCATTAAGATACTAATTAAATGCTTAAGAAAGTTTAAAGGCATAAAACCTGGATAGTTTATGAAGATTGCTGAAAGTGGTATCAGCTTCCTTAAAAGATAATAATTCAAGCAACAGGAACATGATACCTGGATGTGCATTGTAATAGGAAAGATTATTCCTTTGCTTTTCCTGTTTACCTACAGTCTTCTAGACCTGTGAATCAACATTTTCAACTTCTAGAAAACCTAAAAGGTAGCAGTTTATTCTTCTTTCTTCCCTCCCCCACAAAAAAGTTAATTACCAATCTTGGTTGGATTCTTCCTTGCCTCCCTGACTTTTGACTGCTGCTAATTCACTGATTAATCTCATTAACGTGATTATGGTAGGATTTGGAGCTGGCTGCTATTGTTCAGCAGACAGTGCTATTCAGCCCGAGCACTTGCCACCTCATTCAGTTTTACTGTGATTTTTCAAAGCTGGTGGAGCGAGCCATTGTGAGCAGAGTCCCTCTGCCTCCCTTTCAGCACCGGGAGCTGTCCGCGGCTGATAGCGATTGCATTGAGCAGGGGGCTGGCTTCCTACAGGTTTACTGGCAATGTGAAAATAGCTCGCTTTCATCACCCTAATGATGTTGCTCATTGAGGTAGAAGTAGGAGCAGCCTTTACGGTCACAATTGGGTGTTTTGAAGATGGTGGCAGCTCAGATCTCCCTGCTTGAAGAGTTTTATTTTGTAAAGACCTTCCAGCTGCCATTACATACACATTTTACCCTATGTTCAAAATTTTACCAAGCATATATAAATCGGGAGAAATTACTTGTGTATGCATAATTGCGAGTTAAAAGAATATAAACACTGACACTTTTCAAATGGAAAAATCTTTATCTAAATATTAGTGGGTTTTAATATGATTTCACTTTTGAAAAGAAGACCCAGGTTTATCTGGTGTTTCAGTAAGACAGGGAGTATGCAGGAAACCTAAATGTCAACTTCCCCTGAGCAAAACTTGCATCTGGTGCCATAACTTATGCCAGCTTCATAAATTTATGCTAAAGCTGGGTTGGAGGTTGAAAGCCTGATTATTTGTGACTATGTATGAGTGATATACAAAACTTCTTAAAGGGATAAAAGTGCACAGTCTTCTTTGGGATAACAAAAGCTGTATGGGCTTGATTTTTTAAATATGTGGATATTTTCAGAGAATGAGTGTTCTTTAATGTTTTGTTTTCATTGATCCTGTTGTCTAGCTCACCTGATTTATATATTTTTACCTTTTGAAAAATACTTTATGCTTTTGTTTATTCCTAAACCAGAGATTTCACTATCTGATGATTTCTGTCTTGTTTTCTTTGTCAATTTTCAATGATTAGGAGAAAGAAAGAAGTTATTTTGCAATTTCAAAGCTTTTTAAAAGTTTTTCTATTTATTAAAATTATACTTAAAATTCAAAATGTTGACTTGATAATCTGATTATTTGTTCATCTGGCTTTAGGAATACTTAATGTGTGTGACTTTGGAAAGCTAATTACTTCTATGAAAAAATTAATTTTGTTAAGAAAAAATATTTTAATGTCACAAGCATGAGCTAGACATTGAAAAATCCGCTAACTAATCCAATCTGAGGAACAGACATTGTTTTAAAAATACTTACCATGTCCTCTACGATACTTTGTTTACTTATCACGAGATGCAGTGGCCACATGTTTAACTTCTAACAGCACAAAGTTTTACACACTCTCAGGTATTTTACATAAGAAAATCTATTCTGTGGATAAGAAGGAAAACTAAAATGCTTTTTTTGATTGGAGTTGGAATTGGGCTCAGCTGGGTGCCCCCTTTAGTCCAAGATTGCAATTTCTAATCAATAACCATTTTTTTAAAATGCATCTGGTACTTGGCCAGAAAGTCTACCTTGATGTGGTGTCTCCCCAGAACTCTGTCCAGGGAGCAGATGAATGGCAGGTTCCAAGAGAGAACTTCAGGGGTGCTGGATCTCACTGCCAATTTACTCCACAGCTTGCTTTGACTCCTATGGCATTTTGCATGCTCTTATTGTCAAGGTTTTTTTAAAGAGCCCTTTCCATGAATGTCTGTTTCTCTTTTTTTAAAAAAATCTCTTAAATATTCCTCAGAAAGGAGTCACAGAGGATAAACTTGAACAAAAACTGAGAAATGATTAACAGGTTTTGCACCAAGCTAAGTTTTACCCTACTGTGCTCTGTCCTACAATTCTATATCTGAAACTGATCTACAATTATTCCAAACTAACACCAAAAAATATTACAAGCTTTAAAAATAATATATAGCATAGATTTTTTTTTTTGGTGGGGAGAAGTGTGGGAGGGTCATGAACCAACACCATGTGGCTTATATGAAAAAAGACATTGAAAATTGCCATACCTCACATATTAAGAATTCTGCTTCTAGTGACCATTACTTATAGAGGGAGTAATATCAAATACTCCACTTTTTAATGATTTACTCGCTATCAGGTTATTTTAAGAGCTGTACACTTTTCCATCAATAGATTCTGTTTCAGGCAACGTGGCTCACTTTGGAGTATCTTTGTGTTCTCTCTCTCTCTCTCTCTCTCTCTTCCCTCCTTCTGCCCCCCCATCTTCTGTCCCTTCTCTCTTTAACTCTGTCCCTGTTTGTCTCTCGCCTCTCTGTCTCCTCTCTGTTCCTCCTTCACACCTGCATTGTTCAAGCATACACAATGATTTTTCTATGCATGTTTCCACAGTGAAACTGTTTTTGGCATTGACATCCTAATGGGTCCTCGGGGTATCCACAGAAGTATCAGAGATGGCAGAGAAAATGTAAGCCAGGTGTTATAAAACTAGAAAGTAGGCACCAATGCTTATTTATTGTACGAAAAATCACTGATCAACCCTACTGTATTGGGTTTTTCTGTTAATAAAAATTTCCTACAATGTATCTCTCTTAGAAAAAAAGAATCCCTACTCCCTATGTGGGGTCATCAGGAAAGTTGGGAGGGGGAGGGCATATCCAAGGGAAGTGGGGGGTCTTGTGCCGTGGAGATGGAATGGCTCAGGGTACTCCCTGGAAAGCCTGCTTGTTTGCACACTGCGGTGGTTCCCGGCAGGGCTGGCTGGGAAGGGAGCTGGACCCTGTGTAGGAACCAGTGAGTCTGGTCTCCATGCGCCAGCCAGACTCCAGCTTCAGAGGAATTACCTTTGGGAGCTACAAGAGGTGTTTTTGGTAACTCGGGACTTCCGTGTCAGCCTCCCCACGGAAGCCACAGTTAGTGCTGTGTTCTGTGTGGGTCTCTTGCGTGTCTCTGCCTTCACCTCTCACTGTGGAAAGAGAGCTGGCAGGGAGAGGGTCCTGGCGGGTGGGGTGCACAGGATGGAAGCCCAGGGGGAGCTGTGACCAGCACGTGCACTGAGCTCCCCATGGCAGACAGAGATGCGTGAGTGAGAAACAGACTGCAGAGAAGCCCTGAGCTCCATGGCTACCAGCTCTTGCACAAAAAGGTACCTCTTTCCTTTTATTTCAAGGTGACATGTGGGGTTTTTTTATTTGCCTGACTGGTGCAGCTCCTAGCCTTTGAGAATTATTACAGATATGCTCTGAAGTACTTCAGCAGAAAGCTGCTTTTCCACCTGGCCATCTCTGGCTCCTGTCTGATTGCACATTACAGCACTTCTTAGCATCGCGTGGTCTGGTACACAAACAGCAACAATGGCCCGGCTTGCAGCCGGAGTTGCCCCTCCGTCCACCTCCGTGGGCCTCTTGTCTGCATGGTGCTGGAGTTGTTGTTAAACAGGAGTGTGTGCGTTCACGGCGAGCTTCTGGGGGAGGGGGAGGTGCTAAGGTGGCCTTTATGATTTACCGGAGCCTTGGAGCCCGGAGTGTTACCAGAGAGAGACTTGCCAAGCGTGATGGTAGAGTTACCAGTGGAGCAGAGCATTTATTGCTGGACTCTGAAGCCATTTATAAAACCAGCACTTTTAAAAAATAGAAAGATGATAATGAAAATCAACTACCTGTGCTCTCCTTTGTATTTTGAATCCTTACTGGGTCTTGCTTTGCAGAATAAACTTTTTCTGATTTTTTTTCCTGCAAAAAATACTAAGAGGCTTAATCGTGCAACTTTCTTAGGGAAACAGTTCTGTCTCTTGTTTTAAAGAAACTGAGAAAGGAGCTTCTACTAAAACAGAATAATATGGTGCGGCTGGCAAGCCAAAAGAGATTTTAAGAATCACTTAAAGTTAACTCTTGAGTCTCCATTCTCCCATCTCCAGAAGTGGTAGGAGGAGGTCTGCGAATCTCTTTGTGTTTTGTTTCTATGTTAAGCAGTAGTACCATTTAAAACCCTGTAGGTTCAGCTGACTTTTGTGAGGTTTCTCTGGCCACAGCATGAATTTACAATAACATCAGTGATAGGGGAGATATTTTTAGATGTATTGCCTCGGCGGTAGCCGTGAACAGTCTGACTCTGGTATTTACAGTTCTCATCTATTACATTAAATACAGCACCACACATGATACACATTCTGCTCCAGAGATTTAGGGGCCTGTGGGTACAATGTAAGAAGCCTGTAGCATTCATCCCAATCTGGTCTGACTGTATTGCAAGCTTAATAAACAGGAATGTTAGAAATCGCTGCTTTCATCCACAGCTGTAGCTTGAAAAAAAAAAAATACCTAGATCAGCAGTGAAGTTCCCTCCTGTGTTAGGATTTGAGGAAATGGATATGTTTTGTGTTGCTTAGCGGCCGCAGCCTGAGCCAGGGTAAGTCAGCACTGTGCTCCAGTGTTATTCTGCTGCAGTGCTGTGGTCTCTGAGGAAAGCGGAGCTTGGTTCCCACAGCCGGGGCAGGATTGGCAGCCCAGGGCTGCCTGTCTGCTGCCTTTGGATGGAGTCTGCGTGCTACCAACCAGGCAGGGCGCTGCAGCATGCCCGTCTCCCCGTCGTTTAGTGGTGTCAACTTATTAATTTCCATCTCCAACTTCAGGCCTGTTAGTTTTCTGTCTGAAAGCATTATTACTTTTGTCCATGTGGCAAAATAATTAGCATACAGATGAGAAGTGGCCCCGGGTCTGCGCGCCGAGAGAGAGAGAGAGAGAGAGAGAGAGAGAGAGGAGAGAGAGACAGAGAGAGAGAGAGAGATGTGCAGTGGAAAGTTGATTGGATGAATGGAGAACAAATGGTGGGCATTCAAAAGCATTAGAAGAGTTTTGTAGTCGTGGAGCAGGCTGGAGGATTTTTCTGGGTGAGTCCCTAAGATGGAAGGCAGGGGTGGCTGCCGTGGGAAGGACCGGTTGTCAGAGGCTGGCTTGAGCTGATGGTGCCGTGTGGGATTACGGGCGCAGAGGATCCATTCGGACTACTTTGTTGTGCAGTTCTTCAGGTCTGTCTTTGACACCCCCTCCAGGTAAATATGTCCTGTCCTCCTGTGGTTTCCAGAGCAGTGGCTCCGCTTTTCCAAAGTGGAGCAAAGTTCAACTCCTTATGGTCAGTAACAAAAGAATAGTCATTTACTGTTGGCTTGGGGTGGCCGCTGTATCCATCTTCCCGTGCATAAGTCTGAAGTGAAAATTAACTGTTTAGAGATAATTGTTTTCAGAAATTTACAGCAGCCATTATTCAACGTGGCTAATTAATATTTTCTGGAACAGTATACGGAGACCAGCAAAATTAGCAAGCGGTGTGGCAACGAAAGCCCAGACATAATTAGTTTTGACTAGTGTATATTTTTCCTAGCTGGGAGAAGATTTTAGTTTATTTAACCAGCAACTCACTGGAGGAGGTGGTGAAAACCAAACTGAAGTTATCATCAATCTGTAGAATCTACAGATTGGAGATAGGAAAATGAGCACAACCTTTGATATTTTCAGACCTTTTCAGAAAAATAGAGATCATTTTGCGAATCAGTTTCCTGAGTTGAAAAGTGAGAATCAAGCTGCTGGAACCCCAATTTTCTATTGTCATGAGTAACATGGTTTCTTATATAATTCTGGGGCTCTGCTGCAACATGGGTGTTTTAATATTTAGTGAAATCAACATCTATCTTGCGGGGGGGCTTCGCCGATAAATACTTCTATCCTCTCTTAACAATTCTCCTTAAAAAGGCAAGGCATTCATTTTAACTGACCTAATTATTTCATCTGTTTTTAAGGTGGAACCTAAGTATAAATTATTAGACTTCAACTGTATTTCTGCAGTTTCCTGAATATTTTAGCTCACTTAATGCTTAGACTTGGCTTTTATTTTTCAGAATTAAAAATGTTGTTCTACTTTAGCTTGATTTAGACAATGACAGTGAATATTTGACAGAAAATACAACTTTTGGGGAGGAAGGGTGTGATTTCTTCTATTTAGAAAACTATGCCTTTCCAAAAATGAAACAAAAATATCTTCAGTGTACCTCAAGCTCAAGCAGAAGGCATTGGAAAACATATTAACCCTTCACATAAAGCTGTGAAACTTGGTTCTGATCATTTTTTGGTCATATTGCAAGTTTCTGAATATTCATATCCAGCTCCATTGTTTGCCTATTAACTGAACTTTCTATTTATTAATATTCTTTAGTGTATATACATACACTTTTTTCTATTTCATCTTTAGATTTGCTGGTAAACTAGAACGATGAAAGAATAGAGTTTTAAACACATTTAGCCTACAGTAATAAATACCAAATTGCTCTCAGATTCATAAACTCCTAGAGAAAAAAGTAATACTTATGTTTTCATTGCTGCATTTCATTCCAAAGTTGAGTCAAGCTTTCTATGATTAACTCCTTTTCATTTTATGATAGATTGTAACTTTCTTGGGGCAAAATATCATTTTGTCTTTAACCTTAGCTGGTCTGCTTAGAAGCAGGAGGGGGAATTGAATGTCACTGTGCATAACACTTTCTTTGTGCCTCGCTGCCTCCCACAGAAGTCCAGCTTTAATGTTTTCAGGGCCAAAATTATGTCCTGTGAGTTTCCACTTGACAGAGTTACTTTATGCCACTGGTTGTAATGTTACTTCCTGGGCTCTATGGAGAGGAGAAGAGCTTGCCCTGGAAGACAATGAAAAGTCCTAGAGCTGGAAATGTGGTTTGATATAAGCCAGCCTGAAAATTTGATTTCTTTTTTTTTTTTTCTTGTTTCAGTCTTGCTGTTAGGTTGAAGACCAACTTTGGAAGGAAATGCAGCTTTCCATAGCAAAAATTGTCTAATCTGTCCATGAGATCCCAAAATATCAGCCCCTAACACCGGGGCTTTGTGACAGCCACCCTGAGTGGCGGGGGGGGGGGGTGGTCTTACATTAGAATGTTCTGTGTCTGTGGGGTTGTCCTGGGCCATACATGGTGCAGGCTGTTGCCTCAGTAGGGCTCCCACTGCTTGGGAATGAAGAAAATACAAATCATCTTCCTTCCAAAATGTTACTCGACCCTATTTCCTTTAAATTTCCATGCCATGATGAATTTTGCACTCTTAGGAATGTGTAACAAATCTCTTCAGTGGTTTGGGGAGTGCATGGATAGATGTGTTTTTAAGATGCCAGTGGGGATAGGGTGGTGTGTAGGCTATGTCTTGGAGCCATGGGGTCAGCGTGTGTGCTGTGTGGAGCTGCCCAATGTACATGTGCACTCGTTAATATACTTGAAAGAACTTTATGACTTTACATTACATACTGACTGCCTTTTACTGAAGTCTGGCTGCTTAGATAGCACAGTCAGATTGCTTTAAAGAAAATTATCTCAAGGATATTGGACATTTGCTTGAGAAATTTTTAAGTGTGGTCTTTGAGGCTTAGGTCCGTAAAGCAAATCACTCAAGGATGAAAAATGTATTGGGAGGGGGCTTTGTTTGTTTTTTAATTTTTTGTACATGGACAAAGGTTTTCCTTATGGCCTTTCTAGCTTCAATCCTGTCTGGGGTAGGACCTTCATGCCATTATTTATCACTACCTGGAGCAGAATGTATTTTCATGACACCCCACAGAATGCTTTTTTCAAAAGTAAGCATTGCTCCCATTTCCAAGGGCTGCCACATCTCTGAACCCTGACAGCAATGAGCTATTCTCAGAGGTTTGCTGTGGATTTGGTTCAGTCTCCCTCCCTGGTCCATGCATTGCCTAGCCCATCTGAGCAGGAGCTCAAAGCACAGAGCGTTGTCGCCATGAAACAATGCTAGCCAGACTGGTGGTGGAGATAATCGAGTCTGCAGGGCACCCCATAGAGAGCCATCAAATCAAGTCTGCTCTGGAGCTGCCTGCGAGATTGTGAACATTCAGAAATCAATGCTGCATCTGCTAGTGGACCCTCTGGTTCACTGAAACTCCCACCTGGCTAATGCATCTGGGCAGAGAGCTTTTCAGAAACCAGTTTCCTTCAGGATAAATTTAATACATCTTGAGGGCCAGGCGCAAGCAAATTGATTCTATCTCTGAACCAGGAAAACTCATAAACATCTGTAAGAACACAGATTTCCAGCAACCCCAGGATTAGGGGATGTGATTTTTTTGAAATATTCCAAGCCTACTCCCTTCATACCTCATGCCAGCATGGCATTTTTTAATTAGGAAGTTGATTAAAAAGGGCACGGTAGACCACAGATGTATGGTCCTTTGGCATCCATCCAGCTGTTTGTTGTCTGAGTTGTGGAAAGCACTTTCTCATCACCAGTTTTGTGGGGAGGCGGTCATTATAGGATGAAGGGCTGGAAAGATGGAATCGTCCTGCCTGTGAGCTCATGGCAGCTGGGGTGGCTTCCTCCGTCGCCTGTTCTGCAGACAGACTTGCTGGCTTCCTTCATGACCCAGATCACATGCACTTGGCAGCTAACTCAGAGCAGAGAGCAGCAAGGTGTATTACCCTCTGGGATTCTGGGATTCTGATTTTTCAGTGGTCAATAGGAGAAATCAGCATGGTTTGCATTTTCTGAGTTTAAGCTGATTTTTTTTTAACCTCACATACAATAGGCTGGGGCCAGGGCTAATAGCTGCTCTACTAGTACTGTGCTGTTTACCCCCAAGAGTAAACTGGTTTTGTTTTGGGTTTTGTTTTCTAAGGGAAATTCCTCTTTGACTGGCTCTTTTTGAGAGTTGGAAGTATATTATCACACGAATAAAATTTTATGCCTAATTGCAGTGTCCCTATGGCTAATGTGGTGTGAATAAGTACCATGTTATGAATTTAACCCTGTCCATTCCTCTCGTTGTTGGAGCACTTCCCCAAGATGCAGTGCACCCCGTAAAGTAGAAGCAGTGGCCCCCAATGGCTGATGTGGGGCACCAAGGCAGGTCTCTGAAGCTGCAAGAGAGGCCCTGGGGCTTGTGCAGGACCCTGGGGACCCTGCTCGGGGGCCCAAGCAGGGGGTGACATCCTCACCCCACTGGGATGCCTCAGCTGCTGGGCCAGCAAGACTCTCTTTTGTTCTCCATCCCTCTGAACCTTCTTGCAAATTTACTAATTATTTTTAGAGTCTGCATTTTAGAAGAGTTCAGGGAGAGACCAGCTGGAGTCAGCAGCCGTGGGGGCAGGCCAGGGATTCCTAGTGTCTTCTCATAGGGAAAATAAAGCACCAAAGTTAACATCGAAGGCTCGGGGCCTGACTCCTTCAAGTCAGCTCCTCCCTCTATTCCTACACCCCTAAGTAAGTCATTCATGCAGCATGCACATATTAAGCCCCTACTGCATGCACTGTCCAGAGAAAGACCTGAGTGAAATCACTGCTTGCCCTTTAAGGAGTCAGGCCATTAATCTCCATGTTTATCCTTCAGTTGCAGGGTGAGAGGATAGGGGTTTCTGAAATATTCCAAGCCTACTCCCTTCCTACCTCCCGCTAGCGTGGCATTTTTCAATTAGGAACTTTTTGACAAAGGTCGTTACAAATACTTCTCCACTGGCTTTTCTTTGAATATATTTTGAGATAACTTACATCATTTTCTGAATGAAGAAGAGGAATGTTCTGAGCCTCGATTTCTCCTGCTTGGATGGTTTGCACCAAAGGAATCTAAGTGATCATACTGAAAATTAGCCTCCAATTGCACAGCATTGTCTCACCCGCATTTCTTTATAAATGAAATACATGATTTGAGCCTATGGCCCTCTTATGAAATCTAGAGCTGGAGAGTCCCGCGTTGCAGGGTTCCACGTGGCTGATCTTTAATCGCCATCCTTGTCACATCACACTGGCTGCTCCTTCCCTCTGTATAGAGGAAGGGTGGGAATTGGCCTTCTATCCTTGTACCTGGGAAAGCCAAAGACAGCAAATAGCCTACTATATGGAGGGGGGCAGTGGTGGTAAATGTCAGGTCTCTGTGAACCAATTTTGAAGCTCTTGCTATCAGAGATCGAGAAGGGAACACTTCAGGTACAGCATGGTTAAGGCTCAGACTACTGACTGGGGCCCATTCTCCAGACTGGGCGTTCATCCCATCCCTGGCCTGTGACAGGGCCCAGCCCTGCCACCTGCAGACATAGCAGGGCAGCTGAATGGGTCACCCTGCCCACCACTGGCTGCAGAGAAAGAGGAGGGGACGAATTCAAATTACATACAAAGTGGGCATGTATTTCAGACCCTTTTGAGGAATACTACCACATTTTCAAGAGTCCAATCCAACGGAACATATCTGCCTATTCAGAATGAAGATTTTTGTCATTAAATCCTGCCCAAGACAAGTTATGTTGGAATTAGCATTTTATATTCTCTCAGAGTCTGGAGATTTAAGTAGCTCAAGCATCAGAAAGCCACATGTCTTTGCTTAAAAATGGAATTCTGAGATTACATAAAGCAAGTAGTGGTTGATGCTAGCTACTTGTATAAAACAGGAAAGAAAATGTTAATAATTTGCTCAAATAAATTTTGATTTAATTTATTACTCTTACTCCTCATTTGCTGAATATGACACTTTTGGTTCTGAATTAAATGTATGAAATCTTCCACCAAATTTGTATTGTGAATCTCCCAGTGTCTTTTCCAATTCCTTTCATAGTACCGAGAAGAAAGGAGCTGGTTTTTTCTGCCCAAATGTTTTTTAGCTAATACGCTGTTACTGGGATTTTGTTAGCTCAAAAACAACCCTTCTCCCTCAGAGACCCGCCCCCACAGTGCAAGCCAAGAAGTGTCATGTCTGCCCCCGGGGACAGGCTAACACACCTGTTTACAAACGGGCTGGGCCACCTGGTCCTCAGGCTTCAGAGTTAATGATCAGGACAGGATCTGATCAGGGGGACGACGGGACGGGGACAAGGTCAGATTTGTGACACAAAAAAGTCACTTCTGAGCACAGAGCCACATGGCACCCCTACCTGTATGGAGTGTTTTGCATGAATTAGAAGAGTCATTTGGCCCATTACAGATAACCCAAATTGTAAATAGCAACGTCCTAAAGACCAGATGCAGAATACATACAAGGAATTGCAGAGCCTTTGGAACCTTGCATTTCCTGCTTTACATTTTTCAAAATCCAGAAAATATGGATTGGATCATTTCTTTTAGCCTCAAAGGTGCCAGTGAAATGTGAGGTCACCAATTAGACAATCGGCACTAGAGAAATAGCTGTTTTTAATAAACCACCATTCATGTAGTCTTTCCTCTGTTCTCTCCCCTCTGACACCTGCCTCTTCCCTTTTGTCCCTGACTCTGTCCCCTCTAACTTTCTGGCATTATGAGCACCCCTGCCTGTTCCTGCCCCTGATTCCTTTATTTAATAGGGGCAATGAGGAGTATGGTTAAAGACTTCACCAGTAAAGATTTTTCCTTTCCTCAGTTCCTTGGTCTCCACCAAAAGTCAGAAACGCTCCTCTCAGCAGTTTCTGATTTTGGCAGGTGGCCTGGCATAGGGAACCTCTACTTTCTAACCAAAGTATTAAAAATGACCCGTGTCCCAGGGAGGCTTCATTTATCCACACTTTGCTTACTCATCAAGCACTGAACATGTAGTCATCTTTCCTTTTTTCTTTTTCCTGTTCTTACATCCTGAGACTGTGCGACCATAGTTGACGTCAGCAGTGATGCCTGTGTGACAGGGTCCAGCTGGAACCACCTTCATGTGTGGTTTGAGGGTGGCTCAGACCCTGTCATCCCCGCTCTCTCTGCTCTTGTCAGGGTGAAGAGGTTGGATTCACGGGTTACTCAAAGCCTTCCAGTTCTAATGGGCTTGGCATCCCCACACAGGGACGACTCTGCCAAGGCAGGGCTCTGCCACCTTGGAGCTTAGCACTCTTGGCAGAGAAGTGCAACCTAGCCAACCCCACCACCCAGATCGGTCCTGAAGTTCCAATCCTCATTACTAAGGGCCAATCGACTGACTTGAAATTCGCCCAGTCAAATGCCTCTCGGTCATCTCTACAACTGTCTCATGGAGCTCAGATATGGACCTAGGAATTGGCTCTCTTTAATTTCTCTTTGCTATTTTTTTGTTTTGTTTTGTTTTGTTTTGTTTTGTTTTGTTTTTGTACCAGGGATTGAACTTGGGTCCTTGTGCTTGCAAGGCAGGCTACCGAACCGCTGAGCTAAATTCCCAGCCCCATCTCTTCACTGTTAATCTCACCTAGTTTGTGGCCATTGACTTGACTTCAGGCAAGAATTCTTTGAGGGCAGCAGAATTGAAAGAAATATGCATGTACTGTGAGGCTTTCTGGCTCCTACTGGGATCCTCTCAATTCTGATTTCCTGGATCTTTTTAACCCAGTCACAGTAGAGGCAAATCAAATGCATGTAATTTATATACTCGGGCTAGTACTTAAAGAACCAGACCCACTGTCTTTATGGCTTAGCTTTCTTTTCAAAAAGCAGGATATAGGGTAAACACAGGTGAAGTAGGAGCACATTTTTAGCAGCTAAAATCTATTATATAATACATGTCCTATTTCTGGTAGCCTAGGGCAGAAGGTACCCAAAATGGCGCTCGAGAACTTGTGGGGTCAAATAAACACTAAGTTTTACCACAGTGGCCACAGGCTGTTCTTCACCAGTAGGAGTGGGCCCAGATACTGACCACAAAATATCCCAGAGACAGAGAACACAATGTCACAGTAGGAAAAGAAAGGGACACAGGAAATTAAAGACAGCCAGCTCACTCCTGAAACTTAGACAGCTCACCTGAGTTGCAGAAGCCCTTGCAGGTCACTGATCACAGGAGGCACCTTTGAGAAAAACTGAAGGAAAGAGTAGGGAGTTGGGGGATGGGAGAGACTGGGCAATAGGAAGTAACTACAGTTAGGTAGGAGCCGGAAGTTCTGGTGTGACATCGCACGGTAGGGGACTACAGATGACAATGACGTACTGTATGCTGTGGCGGTCAGCAATCCCAGCACTCTGGGATGGTGAGGCCAGTGGGTTGTAAGTTCAAGCCCAGCCTGGGCAGCTTAGCAACTTAGAGAGACCCTGTCAAAAGGGTGGAGGGTGTAGCTCACAGTGCAAAGGCCCTGGGTTCAATCCCCAGTGAGAGAAGCTGGGGAGAGAAGAAGGAGGAGAAGGAGAAGAAGATGGAGAAAGACGAAAAAGAAAAGGGAGGAGGAGGAAAAGGGAAGGAAGGAAGGTAAACACTGGTGATTGGTTTATATGTTTACCCTGCTTTGAGTATTACAAAATGTGTGCGTGTATCTAAATATCACATGGCACCCTGTGAATATGTACTTTTTGGCAGTACTGGGAATTGAACTAGGGCTTTCACACTAAGTTATATCGCCAGGCCTTTATTATTTTTTTTTTTTTTTACTTTTTATTTTGAGTCAGCCTCTCACTAAGTCACTAAGCTGCCCAGGCTGGGCTGAGATCCTCCTGCCTCAGCCTCCCAGTGTACTAGAATTACAGGTATTCACTCCCACACCCGGCTAATATGTACAATTTTTACGTGTCCATTTAAAACTTTTGAAGTTTTTTTAATGCACATGTTCAATTTGATGAAAGAACCCACTCTTTCAGAAGCTCACAGTGCCACATGCAGAACTTCTCTGTGTATTGGGAAGCTGTGACTGGGAGGTTTGGGGAGGAAGGTGACCCTGTGTGAAAAGGGAAGAGGAGGAGAAGGAAACGGAGGGAACAAACACTGCAGGAACTTTTTCTCCTCTTGAGATTGAAGAGAGAAAAAACAAAAACAGGCCATGGACATGTGCTTATGACCTGCATTTGGACTATTTTTCCATTTGAATTTGAAGTGGGACAGCATAAAGATGGATCGCCCAGTAAAATCATACTTTTGGAAGATCAGAAGTTTTGTGATGTTGAGTGACAAGGACCCACACAGTCTGTTACATAAGTCCAAGCCGCTCACGTATTATATTGAGAAACTAATGAAAATAGACTGTCGGGAAAACACCCTGCTAGCAGCAATCACCAACCATTACACCGTGGGCAAATATCCAGGCTGAAGTCTCTACCACGGTTCGTGTCACATGGAGCCCACAGGAACCAGAGGGCTGCTGCAGGAGGGTACCCTGCAGTGGCAAGCCCACTCCCTACCTGTTTGCTTTTTACATTTTTTTCAAAAACGCATGTCATGGCCGGGGATTTAGCTCAGTGGTTCCGCCACCTGCCTCACAAGCACAAGGACCCAAGTTCAAGCCCCAGTACCAAAACATAAATAAATAAAAGAATAATAATAATAATAAATGCGTGTCACTTCTTTCTAAGTATGGGACAACCTAGAGGTTTATCGTCTCTACTGAGACGATTACAGAGTCTTTCCATGTTGCCTATTCATAAAATATTTGCATCATATTTCTCATAAACCAGTTAGAAACATTTAAAACAATAGAAATAGTTACTTCTACTTTGCTCTGAATATCTCCATAGGTACAGAGGATTTATTGCTTTTTTACATGCCGAGGTGCTAGAAAGATGCACTTGTAATAGGCTCTCTCACGGGAAAGGAATGTGTCCTTGAAATATTTGCAATCCTGAGAAGGAAGATAAGCTGTCCAGTTTCAGGTTCCAACATGGCTCTCAAATTAGCAAGCCCTCACTCTTTCATAGTGAAATCTAATTTGACTGTGACTTACAGCATAATATCTCTGAGATAGTATAAATAATATTTTTAAATACTTTTCCAGAATAAGAGCAAGGCAGAAGTATCCCATGTCACCCCATGTGGTACTAAGTGGGGTCTTAATCCCCTTCCTTCCTCCTTTTGACACAATTCACACATTTTCCGAAAAGAATATTTTGAACAATTTGTAAATTTATATATTGCTAACTTAAGCCTCATTCAGAATATTTTATTTACTATCTGCTTAATTTAACCAAGTATCACTTCGACTGAGCTTCAAGCCCTCCTAAAACCACAGCTGTACCCCACTTCTGAGCACAGCTAAGATGGCCAGGATTACAGAGAGCATGTTCAAAGGGCCTGTGGTCCCTCGGTTCAGCTCCATTTCCCAACTGTGGCTTATACAACATCTGCCATCTTCCGAGAGCCACAGACCCAATTTTATCAGCTTCATTTTTGAGATGAACACCTTGGCCATGCCAAGGGTGCCAAGAAAGAATTACTTCCTTCACCCTTTCTCCATTGATGCCTGAAGATAGTGACTGCAGAACAAGAATCCTTAATGTGCTTATGTTCTGAAAAGCATGGAGGGAGTCATTTGTTTGGGCTCTAAATTCATTGCTGTTTCCATTCTTTCCTTCCTGTGCTTAGATCACCCACAATCTCTGCATCTTCTGCCTCATTCATTCCTTTCAAACAATGGCTGCTGTCCTTAATCGATTCACGAGTATCCACTGAGATGTCCTTCTGCCTCGCTGCTGGCTATTCTTCCTGTCTCCCTCCTCTGCCCTCTCTGTCGGCTTCTGGCCCGAACACAGCCCCTTCCCACCTCATCCTGGCTCTGAGCACCGCCTTCGCCCAGTTTCCTCTCACAGCTTTGGGTGAAACGTCCTCAAGACGACGTATGTGCTGTCTCTGTCCTTGGTGCCCCGGATGCAAACTTTGTCCTCATTTCCGAGGGTTCAAATGCAGGAAGAAAGGGTCATGGGAGAGAAACAGATAATGGAATCATCAGAAAAGCTAGCAGAGAATCCCCCACAAAGTTTAGAAGTGCTAACATTCTTGGAGAGAGAGAGAGAGAGAGACGTGTGGGGGGTGTTGTGATTTTGTTTCTTAGTAGTCAAAAGAAGCAACTGGGGGAGAAGCCAAATATAGAAGCCATTGGAGAGGAGAAAGGGGAGCAGTCTGGTCCCCGGCATAGGCAGGAACAGAGGGAAAGGCAGAGTCGCTTCCTTCCTTCCCATTCCATTCCTTCTTCTCTCTCCGAAAGAATGGGGACTGTAGCCGCTCCCCCAGCATCCGCTCCCCCAGGCAGGCCTCTGTTGGAGCACCCAGACTCACACACAATTAGGCCCCGCAGCTCTTGTAATTGAGCCGTGTGATTCATCTGCCTGCATCCCATGATTCAACGGGGGAGCCTGGCTCGAGCTGCGCGCGCACACCCCGTGAACTTGCTACGGCTGGGTCTTGGATTGTTGCTATTCCAGGAGGCTTTTCTTGAACGGACCGGGCTGATTAGTGCAAGGCCAAAGTTTCCAGTTTGGGGTAAAGCGTATCTGCCGCCTGGTCCTTTACAACAGGGCTCCATCCTCAAAGCTTCAAGCAAAGCAGGTGCCAGTATGGCTTTCCCGGCTGGGCCTGGGATGCCTGCCCAGGGACTTCTACGATTCCCTGCTTGCTCCTGCATCCCTGTCTTGCAGCGGTGCGCCATGTCTAAAACCCAGCCAAGGGTGCTTTATATATTCTAGGCATTAGTCCTCTTCTCACTTTGTAGGCTGTGTAATCCCAGCACTCAGGAGGCTGAGGCAGGAGGATCGCTGTGAGTTTGAGACCAGCCTGGGCTACATAGTGAGTTCCAGGTCAGGCTCAACTGCATAGTGAGACCCTGTCTCAAAAAAACTGTAGGCTGTCTCTTCCATCTGTTGGTTGCTACCTTTGCTGTGCAGAAGCTTTTTAGTCTAATATGATCCCATGTGTTGATCCTTCGTGTTATTTCTTATGTAATTGGAGTTCAGTTCGGAAAGTCCTTGCTTGCTCCTATAACTTCTAGAGTTTTAGCTATCTTATCTTCCAACGGGTTAGGTGTTTCTGTTTTAATATTTAGATCTTTGATTTTATGAGAAACACAAAATATACATAAATGAAAAGGGGAAATAAAAGGTAGAGCATAGGAAACAGGAAAACAGAGCTTCTGCAAAAGAGAAGCGGACCAAGAGAGGGAGGGGGGAAGAAGAGGAGAAGGAAGTGGATATCAAAAGAATTAGGATGTGTTGCGTGCATGTGCCAACTCCCCACAAGAAAGGTAGCCATTATGTACTGCAAATGTACGCTGATAAAATCTAAAAATTTAAATCAAACAGGTGAGGGGCTGGAGGGCCCGGCCTTGTCTCCGGCTGTGCATGACCTGAGGGGTCTATTTGCCTCAACTGCACCCCAATTGTGTCCCAAACCTGTACACACCAGAGGGCCTGTTTCATTGTTCAGACGGTACTTCTAGGGCTCTCACTTGGATCAGCTGACCTGAGGGCCTTGGGGCCTCCCGCACTAGCTCATGAGACCAGGCAGCATAGTGAGCTGACCCAGGATGCCGGTTACTTGCCTGGACACATCAGCACTGTGTGACTTGTTCTGGAGGAGAGAACAGCCTGCTTAGCACCTTCACTCTCACACCTCCCTGCTCGTGTGTGGCATCAGCTCCTTCTCTGCTTTCCCCTGTGATCTCGTGTCCCATCTAGCCTGGAAATCAGATCTTCGTGTATTCTCAGGTCAGGTTCTGGAGGGACCTAGGCCACAGCTGAGATTTTGAGTTATCAGGAGAGACTGTGAGACCCAGGGTCATCGTTTTGAGTCGGATCCAATAAGTAGGGCTTTGCCTCTTGCCTAGGGGTAGAACAGGAAGTCTCTTCGTCTTCTGTTTTGTACTTGTTTACTTTTGCTGATTGGCAAAAGGAGTTTTGCTCCGAGCACCCGTTTTGCACGGGTGACTGTGGTTCTAGTCATTCCTTCGGCTACCCAGTGTTACCTTAGATGGTGTGAGTTAGAAGAATGTGAGTCATACCTGTCCTCTGGGCTCAGAAATCGTGCACACTGGTAGGGAGGGGAAGACGTACTGATGAATAACTGTGACACACTTTGGAGTTTGATGAACGAACGGGGTAAGTCGCTGTCAAAGGAGTGTTGTGATTTGCTCATGAGGAGGGAGCAGGGACAGAAGCAGGATGCCACAAAGATGGCAGTGTCTGTGACAGTGCTTAAGGGAGAACAGGATTGGCACAAACAGCAAAGAGGGGAGATGTGCCGGCCGGAAGATGAGCAGAAGCTCCCGGAAAGGATGCCCTGGCTTTTCTAGGGCAGTGGGTGGGACAGCCAGCCAGGAGCCCGGGTAGGGAAGGTCACAGGGGGTCACGGTGCTGTGCTCACAACTGTCTCTGGTTGTGAGGATTATGACTTTGTTCTCTAGATAATGGGAAATTACCGAAGGTTTTGTGTAGCTGAATGGCACGGCCAGAGCTATTCTTTGGGATAATTAATCTGGCAGCCAATCAGTGGCTACTTCCTGCCAATTCTGTCTCTAAAATAGCTCTCCCAACTGCCGCATCCTTCCATCCTCTCCACCGCCACTTTAGCGTGGTCTCTCATTATCCCTCTCCTGGGCCGGCACTGCAAACGCCACTCCTTCCACACGCCACAAATGTGTTCCACTCGCTGTCTGCTGATCAATTATCCAAGTATAGTTTTAGCATTTTTCTGCTCAAGCAACACCAGGCTCCTTCTAATTCCTATAGAAATGAAGTGTAACATCTTACTCTGGGGTTTGGGGTCACTCTCAGCCTGGTCCCCATGTGCTCTGCGCCCTTGCCCTGTCATCTAAGCAACTCCAGGCAGAGCACTGAATCCATGCCGATACCTCCTGTCTACCCCCAAAAGCTGGGTCAGTGACACTTTTCTACTACAAACCCCACCCTTTCCAGGTGAAGCCCAGCTCTCCATCCCTACCCTCTCTTCCTATAAGTGCTGCTGTGGTGGTCCCTTTCCTTGTCCACCTAGCATTTCTAGCAACTTGTGTTTTGTTTTGTTTTTTGAGACAGACTGTCCTTGTGTCATTCAGGCCAGCCTTGAACTCACTATATAACCCAGGCTGGTCCGGAACTTGCAATGATCCTCCTGGTATGTTGTCATTGCAGGGAAAGCTGCCCTGAGGTGTGCAGATACAGGAAAGCCCATGACAAGTGCTTTCTGTGTATCTTGAGATGTCCCACTCGAATAGTGTTGCCTCTGGGTGTCCTGACCCCAAGATCCAGCTCCTAGCAGGAAGCTCCTCCTTCTGCACCTAGTTTACTTTGCTTTTTGCACTTACATCAGAAGTGTGTTCCTTGTTGCTTGAACCATTCAATGCCACTTAAAAGATAAATAGCCACAGGCCAGCCTCTGGAGAGTGAGGCACCAAGAAGGATCCTTGAAATCTCCAGCTCTGGGGTGCAGGCACAGCCATCAATGCTAATGAAGGGTGTAGAAGTAAAATCTGAATGGATACTGGAAGGGCAAATCATCCTTTCCTAGGATCTTCCTCCCACTGGGGCAAAACCCAGAGCAAGGAAGGGCACCTGGACACAGAGCACCCAGAGGCACAGGCTCAGGGCCAGGCAGAGAGAGAAGCTGCAACGCCATTCCAGGCTCAGAAATCCCACCTTTCTGATGCTAAGATCAGGTCCTGGAAGTTCAGTGTGGCTATAAGCAGCGGCCCTGCAGAAGCCACTTCAGAAGCAGTGGACACAGGACATCTCCCTTCAGACACAGGGATCCCGAGAAAATGTCTTGGTGGAGCACCTGCTTCTGGGTTGATGAATGGAGGACTCCCTGTGTTTGATGTTCACCTTTAAAGCTAAAAGGGACTATTGTCATTTAAATAGCACGGTGAGCTATTCTGGAAATAGACAAATTTACTCTGGATGTAGATATTTTGCTGTTTTACTTCTTTTCTGGGTATGGTGAACCAAAAGTTGGGTCCGGAGATGGACAGATTTTAAGCCGTCAGATGCAGGAAGGAATAGAGCCAGCCCACTGTGGGATAACCAGGCATGTGTGACCCTCCTGAGATGTTCACCTGGAACCCAGGTGTCCTCTCTGCTTTCTCTGCTCTTATGACAGAGAGGTTTGTGACACAGATATATAATGTTTATCGTCTATTTCACCTCATCTCCAGGGCAGATCCAAATTCCAAATGTTACAGAATAAGCTTCTCAAAGATTTTAACCTAATTCAATATTGCAAGCCCCTGTTATTCCAATGTATCGCAAGTATAGAATAATTATCAGTGAGGCAAGTTCACCTTATTGTATACAACAACTTCCAACCCAAATGTGACTTCTACACTGGGAGTCACCTCAGAGCAGACTGGCTATGGCCAGTGTCCAACAGCCAAATGGGGCCAGAGGCAGTCACACAGGACACCTGTTCTCAGTGATTATTCCTTCTAGACACCATGCCTGTGATTTCAGTAACCGCTCTGGAGGATACCAGGTGAGATCATTTAGGAGTGATGGATTTTCTAGGGCAGGGATTGGCAAACTGTGGCCTGTGCATATACCCAATCTAGCCCACTTCCTGTTTTTGTAAATAAAGTTTTATTGGAACACTATCCATACAGCCATCACCATCCACAGGAGTACTGTCACCTATGGCTGTATTTGAGTCCTGGGATAAGCTTTCCCAAGCCTGTTGAATAACTGCTGATAGAGACAGAAGGCCACCTCTTTCTGAAGACTTCATCATCTAAAAAAGATAGAAAGATTGGAACAGTAACCCAGGGCTTATAATTAAATGAAAGAGAAGAGGAGTTGAAGGGCCAGTATTGCAGAGCACAGGAATAGGACACAGGGTGTGAGCCTAAGATGGGAGGAGACAAACTCCTCAGTTCACCCCCTTCTTCCCAATAAACCCTTCCCACACCAGGCATGGTGACTTGCAGCATCTGGACTTATCTATACCATTCAACCTGACAAAGTTCTAGTCATCTGACTTCCTAGGCTGCTTGCTGCCTTGTATGTTCAGCCTGCCCATGGAGAATGTGTCCTGGGATCCCAAGTACAGATTTCTACCAGGTGAACTTCTCAACAGATTCTTGTCTGGTTATTGGCACTGCTCTGGAATGTAAATAACATACTATATATTGTTAGCATTTTGTTAAATCCAGCTTGATTATAGCATCTGAGTTTACATTTAGCACCTTTTTTGGTTTATTGCTTTCAAGTAATCTCAAGTCGGACATTTGTTCTTTGAGACATACACAAGCACAAAAAGTGATCAAAATATACAGTAAATGTACATTTTTAAAAATTACTATTAAAAAACATGTTCCCATGAATCCCCCTTAAAATCCTTCCCCTTGCTTTATACACTTATCCCATTATTCTTTTCATGTTCTGCAGCAGTTCCGGAGTCCTCTTTCCTGAGGGTCTTTACAAAGTGTGATCAAAAATGTGGTGAATAGCTGGGGATGTATCTCAGCAGTTCAGGGCCTGCTTGGCAAGCCCGAGGCCCTGAGTTCAATTCCTGGTAACAGCAACAACAAAAATACAGTGAATGCTGCTATTCAGTGCCACCCAAAGGAAAGGGAAAGCTTGTGAAAGCACGACCCTGTGTCCTCATCCACCTTATTCCCCAGATCTGGTACTGTGTGAAACTTCTAGCTCATCCCTAAAGCCACAATGACCATGAAAGAAAAACACTTTGAATCGAATCAAGACATCAAAGCAGCCAGGACAGTGCAACTAAAGACAGTCAGAAAAGAAGAACTTCAGAGCTGCTGCAAAAAGTGGTGAGGAGATGGGATGAGTGTGCTGGAAGGTAGGGTGCTATTCTGAGGGGATCATTCTGGTTTGGATCTGAAATCTCCCCCCAGTCTCATGTGTTTGGAAGGTGACTGCATGATGAAGGGCTGTATTCATCAGTGAATCCACCCATGGGTGTGTTCACAGCTGAATGTGCTGTAGAAAGTAGGGCCTGGTTGGAAGAGGTCACTGGCGTGTGACCTGGAAGGTCATTCTTGTCCTCACCTCCTCCTTTCTTTCTCTACTTCCTGGCTGCCATGAGGTGAGCAGCTCTCCTCTACTGGTCCTTTCTACCAGGCCATTTCTGCCTTGGAGAGAGCAGACCGCAGACTGTAACTTTGAGTTCAAATCAATCTCTCCTTTAAGTTGCAAGTATTGAGTATTTTGCTCTGCTGACTACAAAAGTGACTGCGAAAGGAAATAAGGGCAATGTGCCTTTTCCAATAGTAATTTTTTAAAAATTTAAACATTCGCCATATTTTGTGATCACACTTCATATAAAGAGCAAAGCAGCACTATGGTCACTGCTCATGGCCAGGCGGCTATGGACAAGCCAGGGTGTTTTGACATCACCAGTTGTTCCACTCTATCCCCTGTGGGCACCGGAGCCCAGGGAGATTCATCCTGTTTCCTAGGCTGGGCCCTGAGGAGTCAGGCACTGGGTGTCTATTTTTATAGGCAATGATTTCCATTGGCCATGGTCTACTCTTGTGTCTAGACCAGCTGGGTTTGGGTGTGTTGCTGCTATATCTTGTTTTGATTAAGCCCCCTCTTGGCCTGTCATGGGTGTGTGACTTTGTGAACATATGATACTTCATGGGGAAGAGTCCTCAGGTGGCCTCCATGCCACCTAAGCCTGTTCTCTATATCGTTAGAAATCGGGGGCCTAGTAATACACCGTTGGGCCACCTGATCCATCCTCCCAGCCTAGCCAGGCTCAGAGAGCACAGCCCTTCCTAAGGGGACAGCGGGGTCTGAGAGCCTGGCTTTCTGCACATGGCAACAGGAGCTCATGGCTGATCCCTGATCTGTACTGGTCATGGTGCAGGCTGCTCTGAGGAGAAAGTGGGAGACGGGTAGCTCGGACAGGAAGGGGGACTGCAGGTCTCACGAGACACTCAGAAGCAGGTGGAGCCTGGCCATCCTAGGTTTTGCTTGTCCTCTTTCAACAAGCAACAGATGATGGGAAGGGCATCCCCACTGTGCAACTGAGCAGAATGTAAAGAATTGCGTGTATCAAGGTTGCTGCAAAGAGAAACCAAGATGATGTTCGTGAAAAGTGAAATAGGTCTGCAAGCTCTCTTACGGCCATGATAATGATCACAATGACACTTTTATTTTCTTTTGAAGCACTGAGGAATGAACCCAGGGCCTTTTCACTGACTATATCTCCAGTCCATTTTGTTTTGTTTTGTTGAGACAGGATCTCCCCTCAAACAAGTTTGACTGGCCTCAAACTTGCGATCCTCTTGCCTCAGCCTCCCAGAGCACTGGGATGACAGGCGTGCACCACTACATCTGGCTATTTTTGTTGTTTTATAATTTTTATCCTAGAACTGAGGATAGAGCCTCATTGCCTGCTCCTCGACAAATAGTAAATGTAAACTGAATAGTTGATTGAGTAAATAAAACCAAAGGTCATAATTACCCTGAAGGAACTCAGTGCTGACGATGGCTGAGGGACCTTCATGAGTGGCCCTAAAGCAGTCACCTGAGTCCGCACAACCCATCATCACTGCCTGTTACCATGTCCATAATCTGTTTAATAATGTTGGTCTTAGCTGCATTTCAGAGGAGACAAAGAACCCATTTGAATTCTTTCACAGGCCCAAGGATTTGATCAGGTTCGCACTTTTGTTCCATCCCAGCCACTTGCTCACACAGAGCTGTCTGTCTTTCCAGAGAAGGGAAGAACTCATTGTTCACAGCACACAGACGCCAGCCACCGGGATGTGCATATATCAGCATATTTAGTGGCAGGCACAGTCATTGCGATTTGACATCTCCGTCAAGTTTGTCTTGAAGTCTGGCAAAAATAGAAGTCTCGCGGCCCCTCCTCCTCGCCATTTCAGGGGAAGGTGATCCCACATTTCCCAAGCACCTAGCTCAGAGACACAGGCTCATAGGAAGGAACAAGCCAACACCACAAATACAGTTTTTATCAATTGGTCCGAAATACTCTGAATACTTAGACCACCTGAGCGGGTTGATTCATCAGCTAATTACTCATCACTTTACAGTCTGAGCACCCATCTGCAGAATTAGTTTTCTACTTCAATACCCACCGTGTCTTACATTTGTGAAAAGAACTGTGTATCGGGCTATTTCTCCATCTCTGCTTTTTCTGCAGTGTTTGAAATACACTCAGGTGAATGGAGGGGCAGCCGGGAAGGGGTCGCCTGAGCCTGTTCCAAAAGTGAAATTTGGAGTAGAAAGAGCAAAGCATGTTTTCTTTGTAGTTGATCTATAGATCTAACTCAAGGCCTGGCCCATTGTATATATTTAAATGCTTTTGTTTAATGGAGTGCCCATGAACTTAATATCTGCACATAATCATGGATCTCTGTAATATTTCCATATTTAACCTTCCAATGAAAGAAAATGTTTAGGATGGTTGCATTTACCAGTCCTTCAAATTTAGTCTTATTCTCCATCAAAACCTAGGGTTCAGAGCAGTGCCTGGCTCACAGTAAGGCTCAAAGTGTGAGTTGCATACTTGTTAATAAAGTGAGGAAGAAATTAATTTGCCCACCTGCTCCTGTGGTGTGGCATGCCTAGGAGATCAGGGGAGTTTTCAACAAGTCTGTAGCAGATAAAGGAGAGAAGGAAAGAGGCATGGAGGAAGGAAGGGAGGATGAGAGAAGGGAAAAGAAGCCAGAAGGACAGGCAGGGCCCAGCGGGCAGACCCGTGAGAGCCTAGGGTGTGCACAAGATCACCAGCCAGTGCAGGGGACAGCGGCAGGGTGGCCTTGGTGTGGCCACAGTGACAGAATGGCCGTGCTCCTGCGTCTTTCTAGATATTACAGATGTGAGTGCCCACCACCCACCCCACAGCCCCCAAACAGCAGGACGGGCAGTTCCTGGAGTCTGTTCGGCTACCACCTTTTAATCATTACTACTATCCCCTGCAAGATTGTGCTTCATTTACTGTGTTTTGTTCAAACTGGGGAAATGTAGCCACGAAATGAGGTGGAGAAATCCACTTTTCATTGGGTTATTTTCTTCGGGAGGGTACTGGAGGCAGAACCCAGGGCTTTTATACTAAGCTACTTCCCCAGGTCCTTTTTATTTTTACTTTGAGACAGGGTCACTGAATCACTAAGCTGCCCACGGATGGCTGGGTTTGAACTTGGGATTCTTCTGCCTCAGCCTCCCACAGCACTCAGATTTTGCCAGATTGTGCCCCGGATCTTCTGGACTTTTGACAGGATCTATTTATGGACATTTTCATATTACCTAAAATTGATTTTACAAGCTGGAGAAACGTTGGCCACTGGGAGTAACACATTGTCCTGGTGTAGTAATTCTTCAAGTAACTGAGAGATCAGGGTTGCACGGCTTAGACAAACGGTCAGGCAATCTACAGAGCACAAGAAGAAAGAACTCAGTCCCTGGGTGCTGGAGGCAAATGCCTGTCCTCACACAGAGCCAAGCTGTGTGTTTGGGGAGGGTGTGTTTATTTGAATATCTTTAGGTTAAAAGCATGTTTATTTTTCATAACTTGTTGTACTCAGAAAAGAAACATTTCCATGGAAGAGTCTAGAATTTCTGGGGCTATTTAATCTTGTTTTGTGATGTTTTCTGATAGGCACTCACCCTCTCCCAGGGCTCCATTTCATAAGAATAAACTGACTTCAGGCCAGCTTCGACAGTTTGGGAACTGCTCCAAAGTCCCCAACATACCAAACAATATCGATTTTTTTCCTTTTGATTTAAAGTTAATTAAAAGGACACAATACATCAGCAGGCTGGTAGAGAACCCTGTCCTGCTAAAATATAACTCAGGAGTCTGATGGACAAGACTGTGATGGTATGGAAAAGGTCATCATGGGGTGGGATGCTTTAGAAAATCACCTTGAAAGAAATTATCTAAGTGTGCGGGAGCCTCCTGCCATCATTTGCAAGGGCCACATCAGTCATCACTAAACAGAGCTAAAGAAAATCAGAAGGGGGATAGCGTGGGTGCTCAAGGCTTTCAACTGTTTTGATAATTATGGGTTCATCTGGAAGAGAGAAGCCCAGTAGTGGCTGGTGTTTTCTTAGCAAGGCTGAGAGATGCAGAGTGCCAGGTCTCCTCCTACGCTGTGGGCCCCAGTGAAAGTAGGGACCTCTTTTGCCAAGTGAGGACCCCAGACAGACACTCTCACATCTGCTACATACAGAGCACTTGAGGTCTTGGCCCGATTGGTGGACAGAATGGCTTCCAAGTCCCCATGGCCTTCATAGGTCAAAAGGCACTCACCTTGGCAGGATTCCAGAATCTTTAGAGAGGTTTCTCCAAAGCCTCTGGTTCCTGAGAAAATTGTGCCCTTTTTCATCAAAGTGGAGCCCTCCAGAACAGTGAGACAGCTGTCCCTACTGCTACAGATGGATCCCCAGTGCTCTCTTACAATGGAAGAAAGATGGTGACCAGAGAGCACTGGGCACTGTGCATCTTTCTATTAAGATTTAGACACAGGGAGCCTGGCCAATGCTCATGTTTCCCTGTAAAGCACTCCTTCCTGGTACCATCCTAGAACCAAGGTGTTCACCACTGATTGAAGCATCAGAGATGCTTGTCCTTTAAAACATAGAGTTGCCATCTGCCACATCAAGTATCTGGACTCTTGTTTGTAGAGGCGTCTTTATAACTTTGAAAGTTCACAGAATCTCATGTTAGAATGGCTGCTTGGCCGTGGCAGGTGGCAAATTATTATTGCCAAGGCTCCTTTACATTGACACACACCTTCTTATGGGCTTCCTGGGCAGATCCATGCCCGGGATTTGATACTTGGCTCTTGGACTGGTGCCACACAGCTGCTCGTCACCTGGGATTTCCCTGCCCTTGTCTGTCTGTCTCGCCTCCTCCAAACAGAGAAGACCTTCAAGCACGAGGTCCAGGTTTCCCACCACCTCCCTCTGTATTTCCTCACCAAAGAGTCACTAAATGATGTGGCCGGGTTAGAAGCCAAGCATTTGCATTTTGATTTCAGCCCCCAGTTAAACTGTGGGCCCACCCAGAGACCACAGTGGAGTTGAGCTCGAGGGTATGGTGAGGGACAGACACTTGGGTCTGCGTGTGTTACAGAGAACTGTTTGGACTCTGGCTTCTTCCAGGTCCCGCTTCGTGCTGTGTCCAGGTTACATTTGTTATTCCTCAGGCAATCAAGGGAGCTTTCTGGAACACCCTGAGAGGGCGCATCTGTTGGTGTGGCAGAGGGGCCAGGCAGGAGGATCAAGAGCTGAAGGGCACGGGTTTTGGTAGAGGGGGATCAGATGCCACAACTATCTACAGAAAGGCAGAGGCGTGATGAGAAAGAACATGGTTCACGATTGTGACGGGGCTTCTGTACCTGTCCTTGGTGTGTGCCTAGGACTGTCCTGGGTGGTCCCTGATGTCCAGGCATCCCAGCCTCTCTGGTTTCTATCCCAAGCAAGGGAACCCTGTGCTGCCTGAATACCATTGGTGATGCTGCCCATTGCAGCTGCACAGAGATAGGACACAGAGTACAGCCAGTCCCAGGCTGGCACTGGGTCACCAGTGCCTCTGCGAAGCAGGAAAGCAAGGATGCAAGAACCAGTGTGCATACTTTGCATAGCTGGCTCACTGGATGATTATATAATGGCTGGCTTCTCGGAGAGTATGGACGCTACAGGGGGCACCAAATATCCCTGGAGGGTCCTTTCTGGTGGAGACACAAGTCCTACTGCTGGGACATAAGAGGATTCTTTAGTTCTTTGCTGCAGGATGGATCTGGATGCCCAGGAGCCTGGTCCTGCTGAGAGCAAGGTGACCATAGGCCGGGGAGGCCATAGATGCCCCAAGCATGCTCTGTTTTCCCTCCTCTGTCCGCTCCGTACACTCTTCCTCAAGCTTCCTTCTGGCTTTCCAGTTTCCTCCTTCTCTCCTAGAGCTCATGGGGTTAGCCGCACAGTGCTTCTCAAAAAGGGAAGATGTGTGTTTCACTGAAAGAAAAGAGCCACGGCCCTTCCATTCACAGACGAGCATCCCCACACTAATCACAAAGCTTTCTAAAGTTTTGTTTTTTAATTTTTTAAACAGAAGAGAAAATCTTCCAAAGTGGAAATAGTTGTTCCAGGAATCACATTCCTTTGCTGAATTTTTTTTTTTTTTTTTAAGCATGTGAATGGGAATAGCGAGCAGCTCAAACCTTCTCCAGGCGGGAGTTGCCTCTCCCGGAATAAACCGCTCCTCACTCCTCGTGCCTGGCCACAGTTCTGCCCGGCAGTGGCAGCGCCCACCTCCTCCCAGGAGGCCACATAGCTGGGCTCCAAGGCACCGCACTCCCTCGACTGACCAGCTTGGGTAGACTCCAAGTTGGAAGTCAGAACAAAGCGTTCGTGTTTTCTCTATTTATCTCGCTCATGAAAATGTCTTAGATCGAGGTACTTGGCTTGCACTCTTCTTGAGTCTCTCTCCCTCCTGTCTCTTGTTGCCCTCTGCCTCCCTTGTCCCTTTCTCTCTCCCCCAGGTCTCTCAATCTCTTTCTCCTCTCTCTGTCTCTCCCTTCTATGTCTCTCTCTTCCCACCGTCTCTGTGTCTCTGTGTTTGCCTCTGCTTTCTCTGTCTCTCTCCACTCTCGCTCTTTCTCTACTTCGTGTGGCTCCACTCTCTCACTCCTCTCTCTCCTCTTTGTCTGTTTGTCTCCCCTTTCCTGTGTCTCTCTCCTCTCTCTATCTCTGTCTCTCTTTGTCTCCCTCTGCTTTCCCCTCCCTCACTCTTGCCTTTGTCAGTCTCTCTCCTATCCCCTACCTCTGTCGCTATTCTTCTCTCCTCTCCCTCTCTCCCGCCCCCCTCTCTTCATCCCCAAGTGCATGACACCCTCCCCGAGATGCCCTGCTGTTCTGCTCCTGACTGCTCTCTCCAGGGCTGGGGGCAGAAGATCGCCCATGCTGCGCGTTGCTCACACAGAATTGCCCACAGTCAAGATGCGCCGCCCTGAGGTCCCTGGCCTCGGACACAGGGAGAGTTCCAGTCTCAGGCACCTTGCTCTCTTCCCCATCATTCCGGGCCTGTGAGATCCGCCCCTGGCCACTCAGTCTGCCACCCCCACCCCTACCCCAACCCCCCGCAGCCAGCTCTCGTCACATCTGCTGAGCGCTTGCATGTCCCGAGCACTCTGCGCACCCCACATCTCCCAGCATGCCTCCGGGGTCCTCCCAGAACTCCCCAGTGAGTTCCCATTGGCTGGAGCAGCGTGTGCTCTGTGCCTTCAGGAAGGAGGAGAACATGCCTGCAACCGGGGCTCATCACTGCTGCCTATGCCCGCTCTGTGTCTTCTTATAGGCTGAATGCTTCTTCCCCTGACCATTAGCTTCCTGAGGACCAGAAGTAAAACACGATATAATAAATATGACATAACCCCTCTTATAATGCCCCACAGAGAGCTGTGCACATGCTACGGTCTTGAACAGTTTAAAAAACTGACTTCTTCTATAGGGTAAATGATAAAATGCACACTGGTGTGTACATAATAGTGGGCTGTGTATTTGTTCCTATTTGCTAGGGACTTGGATATCTTCTCCCTTCCCAGTAAAAAGAGCAGATATAAAACGAAGCATAATTAAATCCATGAAGGCCTCGTGTAAAATGCAGATGCATGCTGCTTGGAGGCTGTCTCCTCCTCTTCCTGCTTCCATTTCCACATGAATGGAAGCCCAGTCTGCATCCCCTGTCCCAGTCCTAATGAGCCTGCTCACCCTCCAGGGAACCTACACACGGGAGGCATCCGTGCAGGCTTCCGGGTGGTGGCTGCCGCACTCCAGGCGAGTGCACATGATCTGGGGTCTTTTGCCAACTCTCTCCCCACCATTCCAAGTTAAAAGCCAATCTAAACTGTGGGGCCAGGCCCACCAGGCTGTCAGTGAGAGCATCGGAGGGAGTCTGAGACTGTGTCGGGCCTTGCGTTGTCTTATTGTGTCCCTGGGATAATGTGGTTTGCTGTGACCAAAATTACAACTGCCTGGTTGCCATCGTCCACGGCTAGCCACGTTTCACAGTCTGGACACTTTGTAAGTCTCCCACCCCTCCTTGCCTGGCTGCTTTCTAGTAATTTAATATTATACATCGAAAATGAAGACCCGTCATAGGGAGTACTTGGTTTCTTTCCCTCTTCCTCTTTATACATCTATATATTTACCGCACTGCTGTTTAAAGCTGGATCACCCTAATAAGATTACTGACATTTAGAAATGGGAAGAAAGGAGCTAAAGGTGTAGGGAAGGTGGGATGGGTAGGGGAAGGGTAATAAGGGAAAAGAAAAAAATGTGAGATAATGAAAAGATGGAAATAAAGTGTTTGTAGATGGGGAGGGGAGGAGGGGGTGAAGGGAGGGCAGGGACAAGGGGAAAAAATGAGAACCAAGACATGTCATGTAGAGGTACAAATTCCCAACAATGAATGTAACTGTACTGTATCCCTAAAATGTACCAATAAACTCAATTAAAGCTGAAAAAAAGAAAAGCTGGATCACATAATTCCCGCTAGAAGTGGTGGGACGATCTCCAGGGTGCTAAGAGCTGACTGTGACTGCCACTTATAGTGGCCCTTGTCACATCTGCTGGGATGGCAGCGCACTGCAGTCTTGGAGCTAAACTGTAAGAAGCTTGAGTCCCTTCCAAGGATCTCATCCTATATATTCTTCATGCACACATGCACACACACACGTGTGTGTGTGTGTGGCTGGATATTGAACCCAGGGTCTTCACACTGAGCTATATCCCCAGCCTTTTTCTATGTATCTATATTTTAAATTTTTGAGATGGGGTTTTGCTACATTCCAAGCTCAGTTTGCAATCCTCCTGTCTCAGCCTCCCAGCGTGCTGGATTATAGGTGCACACCTCCACACCCAGCAGGGTTTCTGCATTTTTAAACACTGTCCAACTGCAGAGGAGCTAGGAAGAGGTAGCAGGGCCAGTCTTGCCCCTCTGGGATCCTGTCCCCTCTGCCCCTGGGCAGGTGCATCCACGTGGCTTCCAGGAGGAACAGGGCAGCTTCAGGGTTGAAGCTTTATCCTGAAGGACGCAGTGTCTTCTCTGCGCTATCCTTTCCTTGGTGTGCTCCCTTTCCCCCACCATCACCCACAGCCTCATCGGTCTCAGCAGCTCCCCGGCTCTAGAAGCAGGAACAGGCCCGTGCCACTTTCCTCTCTGACTGACGGTGACACATCCTCCCTGTGCATGGGAAGTCGAAGTCTTCATTCCGTGACACTGGGGCTCTGGGGACAGCGCTCTGGAATCTCTGCCTTCCTTTGGAGCCCTTGGCTGGCAGCTGCTGGGGCAGACAGGCATTGTTCTCCTTCATGCTGTCCTCGCCCCATGCCCCTGCCAGAATTGTGGACCATGAAGAAGAAGATAAATATCACTGTCCTGGTAAAGGAGGTGCCAGGCCCTGTGGCATCTAATCCCTCGCAGAGTGGTCAGGCTCAGTCCTCTGCATCCTCTGCCCCCGAGTGCCCATCCTGGCCATGAGTCTAGCGCCTCTGCTGTCATGATCTGCCCTCTGATGACTTCTGGTCTTGCCTGTGAGCAGGGTGTGGGAGGGAGGCAGAAATGTGCAAGAGGGAGAATAGTACTCTTGTGCAGCGTGTGTTCCAGAGAAGAGTGAGCCCAGGTTCCTTTCTCTTCCGCCTGATTTTCACACTTCCTTCCTCGTTTCCCAGGCCTTCCCTGAGTTTATTCTGCTTTGCATACAGACTTGGGGTTAAAAGAAGCAGCATGAGGGAGAACCATTTATCAGCTCATGTTTATCCAACACGTCTGATCCGGGGAAAGCTAACTTTGTGTGATAATGGAATGCAGGCCCATTTTGTTGTTTTTTTTAAAATATTGCAGATGCACACTTGCTCTTCGTGCCAGCTGATCACAGTGCTGAGTGTGGTATCCTGAAGTGGGGACCACGCGGGTCCCAGAGAGGCTGCGCCTGGCTGTGCACGAGCACCTCCTACCAGCCAGGGCCCTGGGAGGGGTGCACTCCGCCTTCCCTCCCCCTGCAGAGATGCTGTCTCTGCCTCCCGGGGTGCAGTGTCCTCCATGTGACGGCACACGCCGTCCTGCCATGAGCAACAGAGTGAGAAACAACCAGAGAAGTCTAACCGGAGAACTTTCCACCTAAGCAGGTTGTGCATTTTCTGAGAAGTTCTCTCTCCTTCCAGAGTTGTTTTCACATCAGACCTTTGGGAACAGAATCACTTCCACACTCCCGTATCCTGGAAGCAGCCATGCCCCCAGGTTCAAGGGGACAAGGAGCTCAGTTTTGAGGGCTGTTGTACCCCTGGCCACAGCCCCCTATCTGCCGTTCCCACCCTGGGTCACTGTGCACAGCTAGCAGCGCCTTTGCAGGCAAGAACCAGCTGTTTCTTGTTTCTCGCCCTTTTAACTCAGTGCCTTCCTTCTGACTCCACGCCAACAGGGGGCAGCAGAGGGCCAGACTCAGCCAATCCGAGGTGGGCAGGGGGCAAACTCCGCATTTAGGTACAGGTCCCACCGGGGCCTGGACGCCTGCTCTGAGCTCCTAGAATCTCCGGTTTTAATTTCGGGAGCTAATCCTCCGGGAAGAGGGTAGAAGACGTCTGACGGTGAGCATGAGTCAATATGCCGTGAGACTGATTTTAGGTGCCCAGCAGAGCGAGGTATCCTGGCCCAGCGCTAACGCCTGGGAACCCAGAGCCCATCCTGGCAGGGTTACAGCAGGGCAGACGTCCAGGGCGCGGGGCACCGAGACCCGCACTACCTGCCTCAGCGAGGGCTTCCTCCTCCTTCCCTTAGCAAATCTGTGGGCCTTCATTTTGCGTTCGGTGTGCAAGAGGAAGCTCTAAGTCCAGAAGCCTGCACCTTCGTCTGGGCTGAGCTCCTGCCTCTGTCCGCAGTCACCTGCCCGCCCTGTGCAGGCCTGAGCTCCTACAGGATTAGCGTCTCTGGGACCCTGGGCACCGTCACTTCCGGTGTGAGCCCCTCCAAGGAAAGCGTCGACCTTAGAATGTCTCACTGTCCCGAGCCCAGGGCACATCATCTTGTATCATAAAAGGATTTAAGCTCAAACCACAAATCACCAGTGTCATAGTCAGGAGCTAGAAAAGCTGTACCATGGCTTTGTAGGTAAAACCCGAGAATATCTCTTTTTTTTTTTTTTTCCTGAGTTTTCAACCATTCTCGCTTCTTATGCGATGTCAGTGTCTTGTCCCGTGGCTCTGAATTTCCATTCCTTGAGTTCTTCCTTAAGTAAAAATAGGCAATATATAAGAGTAGCACATTTACCAGGCCTTTTCCTTAATACATACAGCCCTCCTTTAACCTGTGAGCACCATTCCCGAGGCTAGGTCGTTAGATGAATTGGTCGCTAAAAGAGGAATTGTGTAATGTGTACATCACAATATTCAGAACAAAGAAGTGGTAGGAGGAAACTCCAACTTTATGTCTTTGCTTTTATTTGCGTAACTCTTACATGTGTGGTACTGGACTATGACAGAACTTAAAACTGCACTGCTATACTGTACAGAACAATCAGCAAAATTAGTGTTGTATAAACAAAGTGTACTGTATGAAAAAGACATCGAGGCTCTATCAACAAGATGTACAGACTTCTGCAAAAATAAAAGATAGATTGTAAGTCCAAGCAGTGGGTTGTAAGTCCGAATAGTTGTTAAACAGGTAGACTGAGGAACATCCGCCACTGGAACCGATTTCCTAATAGCCCAGGCGAGTGGAAAAACTCGTCCCTTTCTGGGGTTCTTACCCAGGAAGTGGCTCAAATTTGGGAAGGTTCTTGCTAGTGGGATGTTCTCGGCCCTGGCTGAACACTGACATCTCCTGGGGTCTCAGAAACACAGAAGCCTGGGCCACACCCAACCAGCCGGCTGCTGGTTGGTGTCAGGGTGATTCAGAATTCCTGAGGTGACTCACACACACATGCATCAGATCAGAGAGGAGACTTTCCCCACCTCCTGAGAGAGTGAGCTTGTTGGTGTGGCCCAGACAACCACAGAATTTTAGCTTGCACTTCCTCGACTTGCTGTGTCTTAACTGTGGGAGATTACGCTTGCCCGATGCCCTTTCCTTTTTGGTATCTTTGTCTCATGTCCATGTCGTCTTTTTAAAATGTGGAAGTAGATGGAGTCTAAGATAGCCAGCTTGAAGTAAAGGCCAGGACCCCCCACCCCTTCCCTGGCTGAGCTCTGCCTGGGTTTGAATCTTAGCTTGTGTGGGTGCTTGCACCGTCCCTGCTCACTGCATCTAGAAATTCTGACTTTCCGCTGTGCTGGTGCCTGTGGGTGTAAGCCGACTGCATGACACTTAGGGCCAGGGTTGTGATGGTGAATTTCCAAGCCAGCGTCAGGACATAAATACCCACGCTCCCACTGGGATCCGGAGCTGACTCAGGGAGGACTTCCCCAGTGGCAGATTACCTCCTGAAGCACTCTCTTCCCCTCCCTCCTCCTCCTCCTGGGATCCACCTCCTGAAGCCCTGGGGCTGGGGTTGGAGTGCAGCTCTGTTTGTAGCCTGACGCAGGTGAGCTGAGGCTGGGGATTGCTGGCTTTGTAGGCTGCTAATTGGGTCTATATCAATCTCTCCCTTTTCATCTCCTCGGATGATAGTAAGAAAGGCACACAATGTCTCCCATGTCAAACACTGTGAATACCGGCCACACACAGCCCATTTGAAGAGGAGCTTTGGGTTGGCTTGTACGGTCTACTTTTATTGCATGGTAGCACCACTGAGGGTCACCTGTGTTCTCAGGCCCTCAAAGCCCAGGCCAAGAGGCATCTCACCCAGTGCTGCAGAAGGACAGCTCCCAGGACAGCGCTTAGGACCTTATCATTGTATTGTTGCCGTCAGCTGCCCTCTATGTTAATATATTGGGAGTCTGTTTTGTATTTACTTCTCAAAGCTCAGTTTTTCCGTAGATGTACATGAAAAATTAGTTCACTGGCCTGAAAACGTCATAATCAGGTTTTTAATAAATTAAAAGTATGAACTATTCTGCCACCATAATTGAAATATGGGAACATATAGCATAAGCCAGAAGAAAATGTGATACTACAAAGAAATGTACACAAAGAAATAAGCATTTAGGCTAATAAGCAAAGAAGCCAGAGCTCTTGTGCCAGCTTAAGATGGGACATGCTGTTTTGACACTGTGGAGATGCCCATTGCTCCAGCCGAGGGACAGTCCCCTCCTGCCCCCACCGCACAGTGTGCTCACCGGAGGGCTCTCTCCCAGACTGGATCGCCACTGGCTCCCTTGACCCCCGGGGAGCTCGACTTGCCTCCTTCAAGAGCCACTGAAGCCTACAACAGAAGAACATGTTAGTAAACAGCTGGACGCTGACTGCAAAAGGGGCAGAAAGAGTTAAGGAAATCATTATCTTTGAGAAGGTAACTTTGTTGAGTTGGAGAAGAATGTAAACTGGACAATCCCAAGACTGACCCATGGATGCTAAGGCTTTCTAAGAAGGATATCTTCTCCAGGCGTGGTGGCGCACACCTGTAATCCCAGCACTGGGGAGACTGAGGCAGGAGGATCACTGTGAGTTCGAGACCAGCTTGGGCTACATAGTGAGTTCCAGGTCAGTCTCAACTACATAGTGAGACCCTGTCTCAAAAAACCAAAAAATAAAAAAGGATATCTTCAAACTCAGCATCTTTATGTGGCCCCATTCTGATAAAAAATCCAAATCTGCCTCACTGTAAAATTCACCTGATGAGTAAGGCTAGATCAGTGCTGTCCAATAGGAATATGATGTGAGCTGCAGAATTACCTGGGTGATGGCGTGCATTTCAGTAAAGTTTAAAAGTGTTTCAAAAAGAAGCAGATGGAACTGGTTTTACTAATACAGCTACCTATCCTGAAGCACAACAAAGTTCCCAGGTAATCAGGACACACTGACTAGCGAGCCCTGAGACATTCTCTTTCTTGGGGTGTCACCCCCACTTTGGTTTGCCCAGGCAGAGCTCGGCTGCCGATGACCCAGAGAACAAGGAGTCCTTGCTCGGTTCTACCAAAGATTTTGCTCCATCTGGGTCTAGGAAGGTTTTCTTTAAAAAAAAAAATAACTTTAACTGTATGGAGGGTTGAGTTTAGTGGTTCAGAGGACATGGTCAGAAATTAGATGGTCAGGGTTCAAGTCTAACCATCTGTCATTTATAAACCGAGTGACTTCAAGTCACATGGTGTCTTTGTGCCCGGCTTTGCCATCTGTAGAAGCAGTGTTATCAAGCATTACTTCACCATGAGGACTAAATGCCGCAACACATGGCCAGGACTTGTGCTCAGTCTCTGTCGTAGAACCTTCTCCACACGTCTTCCTTTTCTGCAGACCCGAAGGTTGGCACAGCAGAAAACAAGAGCAAGTTTTCTTGCTAAGAGTGATGCTTGTTTTGAGAAGACTATGAAAGGCTTAGTGAACATGGCAGTGTGGACTGATTGCTCTGGCCGCCAGCTGATGTCCAGCCTTGAGCCAGAACATGGCCCTGCTTAAATCTTCAGGACAGTGGATTCCAGCATCAGCCTGGTATATTGGGCTTGCACAGGCCCAGCCAGAGTGCTGGGGTCACAGAAGATCTGCCTGGCATGTTGGGGTCACATTTATTTATTTATGATTCAATTACATTATTTATATAATTTAAAAAACAAATTCCCCAACTTGCTGCAAGCTAAGGCTGGATTCCAGTTTTTTTAGTACCGGGGATCAAACTCAGGACCTTGCGCTTGTGAGGCAGGTGTTGGAACCACTGAGCTAAATCCCCAGTCCCATGTGTTTACATTTTTAAGATGATTAAAAGGAAAGAGTTGGGACTGACCCTTGCTGGCTAAGAAATACTTGCTCAGGTCTTCCCAAGATTTTGCTCTGGGTCTATGAAGTTTTTTTTAAAGTTAACATTGATTGTTCTGAGGGTTGAGTCTGGGGGTTAAGAGCACATAATCAGAACTGAGATGGTCAGGATTCAAGTCTAGTATTCTGCTGCTTATAAACTAAGTGTCCTTTGTTACTTCAATTCACCTACCGCAGAGGGGCTGGCAGGCTTGGACCCAGTAATTTTCACTAAGATACTGGTGATATTCAACAAGGATTGCAAAAGATAACACCAGACGGTGAGCAACTTGATCTAGTCAATGCTTTCAGAATGTTTAAAGTCCAATACTCTGTTTTGATAAACCAAGAAGTCTTAACTGTTGTAGAATTATCTGAATATTTTAAAGAAAGTAAATAATGTGGCAAAACCCAAATAAAAGCAAGGGTCATGTTGGATGCAAAGTGTTGTGTATACACAGCTGTGTCTCTATGTCCTCTTTCTCCAGCAGGATGGGAAACAACTCAGCCAAGCCTTTTCTGGAGAGGTTGCCCTGCCCTGCAGGAGCCCATAAAGCCAGCCTGTGTTTGGGGGTTTGGCAGCTAGGGCACTGCTGGCCACAGACAGTGTCATCGTCTTCCTCTTCTTCTTCCTCTTCCTCTTCTTCCTCTTCTTCCTCTTCTTCTTCTTTTTTTTTGTACCAGGGATTGAACTTGGGTCCTTGTGATTGCAAGGCAAGCAGCAAAACCACTAAGCTACATCCCTGGCAAGGACAGTGTCTTCTCTGCAAAGAGTTTTGTATTAATTCCATGCCCACAGGAGGCAGGCATGCTCTAGCCCATGTACACATCAGACTTGCTGCCATTTCACTTCTAAAGTAAAATCCCAAGGCCAGACATTCCCATAAATATCTTTTAATGGGTTCTTGGTCTTCTTTTTATCCGCTTATTAGAAACCATCAGAAACTTGATATCTGCATTACTTCTTTTAAAAGCATACATCTGTTTCATTAGATTTGGAATGAACAAAATGGTCTCCACATCTTAATAATGATGTCTTGGAAGAGCCATTGGCTATTTCTGAAAGAGAATGTTTCTGTGTGTGAACCAGTGTATTCACTGAGACTGGGTTTTCTAAAGAACAAAGAGCCCAGGATTTTTGTTTTTGAGAGTCTGAGAAACCAGCCTGGAGAAGCAGAAACCCTGCAGGTGGAAGGAGCTGTCCCACTGTGTGCCAGCTGTGTCTCCAGGAGCTACTGAGTCCCAGCAAATGGGGCACAGGGATAATGACACCAATGTGAAGACTGGCAGAGATATGGACCCAGGCACCTCATCAGAGATTTCTTCTAAATCCTCACTCTTGGTAGCTGTTCTTATTTGTGCATTTCTTAATGTGAAGATTCCTTTTTGTTTCCAATCAAGGTCTTTTTTTTATTGCCTGCATTTGAATTACACTGTGAATTTTTACTTTACAGCACATTTTACTTCATTACATGTAACGTGTGTATTGGTATGCCTAAGACAAATCAATTCCACTGTTAGACAGGAAGAATCTGGGGAAGGGGACACTAAATACCAGAAAAGTGAAGTATCATTCTAGATGTCATGAGTCTGGACATGTGTGTGCATATATGTGTGCATGCGCACGTGTGTGCGTGTGTGTTCCTGTGAATTCCAGTGACAAGAAACCACACCAGTATAACTGGTGGCCACGAAAGAATGACGCAAGTGAGCATAGGCAAAAAAAAAGAGAATGATTAACATTTGTTAGGGTATCTACGGGCACAGTGTCCCAGGAGCGACACCAGATGCAAGGTGTGACTTCTGGGGAGGACCCGGCCCGTGGAGCTAAGGCACAGACACACACTTGGAAGCAAAGAATTTCATGTTTCATTTTTCCTCCCACAAGAGCTGCTAAAATTGGGATGAATGTGGTTTGCAGTTGGGAAAAATTGAATTAATGTTGCAAAGGAATTGTCCTTTGCTTGGGGTACTCATGTGACCCTGGAAAACAGGATCTATCAGAAACTTCCTCCCTCTGGGTTCCTGTGCCTTTATTTTTTATGTTCCTCTAATTATTTACTTATTTTGCAGTATTAGGAATTGAACCCAGGTCCTTCACACTGAGCTCCATTCCGACCCTTTATTCTTTTTTTGAGGCAGGTTCTCAGCAAGTTGACAAGTCACCCAGGCTGGGCTCAAATTTTTAATCCTCCCTGCCTCATCCTCCCAGAGTGCTGGGATTATAGGCATGTGACACCAAACCAAAATGCATTTCTCCATGGCACTGGTTCTGATGCGGCCTTAGCTAATCTCACAGATATGAGATGGGATTGGACCTTCTCAGGTTACAGGTCTGGAGTGAGGGTACAGGCTGGGGACTGTAGCCTGTTGGTCATGTGTTCACAGCAGGCTTCGTCTCATGCCCTGAGCTCCCCTCTGACACACATCCCCCTTGTGGGGTCTCTGCAGAGGAGCCTGATGTGGTGGAGTAGTCCAGTTTCCTCCACCTGCCTTCATCGTCTCCTCCTCATTAAAGCACAGAACTTTGCTTAAAGGCACCACCTTGGGCTGAGGATTTAGCTCAGTGGCACCACGCCTGTCTTACAAGCTCAAGGTCCTAAGTTCGATCCCTCCCTGTACCAAAATAAATAAATACATAAATACATAAATAAATGATAATGACATAAATAATAAATAAATAAATAATAAAAGCACCACACCTGTAACAAGCAGGAGAGACAATCTGCCCCAGGGCTGGCCACAGGCAACCTGTGCTGAGTGTAACACAGGCGTGCAAGGCCTCTGTTGAGACATAGGGAAGCTGTGTGTCCATGAGGACATCAGAGAAAGTCCCAGCCCCAATAACAGCTTCTCCTTCCTCTCTTGCGCAGGGAAGGTCACGTGGAGGCTGCTGCCAAGGTCAAAGTGCAGCGCGTGCTTGGCGGGATCTGGCCCCACCCTCGCTGACATTTGAGGAGTCCTCGAGTGTGGTAGGTTCGCTCCAGCACAGCTTATTGTTGTAGTAGGAATAGCACCTGAAAGCAAGTAGAACCTGGGGTGCAGTCACAGCTGATTTGAAATGAGGCCAATTGAGACAGAGCCCTTTTCTGCCCCTTCGCCTTTTGACTTTAGATGTTTCAATTGGATGTTGTTGTTAGTCAAAATATACATGCAAAATGTGTACATCAGCTCCTCTCTTTACGCCAATGGGAGCTGTGTGCGTATTCCAGATAGTTCAGAAACAAGCCAAATGAAGCAGAGAACGCTGTCTAAAAATGTATTTATATATTTTGCATGGTGTTTTGGATTTCCTCTTTCTCTGTTCCTTCTACCAACATGGTGCCTGGGGATTTGGGGTTCCTTCCGTTCCTTCCTTGAGGCCAGCATGGGGGGTGAGGTCCTCAGGATGTGGCTGGGGTCCTGCCCTCCCCTGGCAGAGATACAAGGCCGACGTGCCCCTGCTCTGGGTGCTGCTACACATGCTGACACCCATGTTCTTATGGAGATGCGTGTAATTCTGGCAAGACTGCGGGGAAGGAATTAATCCCTGGGCCTGATGTTCTATGTCTACTATAAAATCAATTGCTTTTTTTTCAATCTTATTGAGTTTATTGGTACTTTTTAAGTATACAGTACAGTTACATTCATCATTTGAATCTTGTACCCTTACATGATAAAATCAATTTCTAATTGTTCAAGAAAATCTCACCTTTCAGACATTACATCTTTACTCTTTTTTACCTTCAGGGTCAACATTATCAGCAACTTATCCTCTAAATGTTGTCATTTGCATTAATGTTAAACTGCCAGAGTGATAGGGTTTTTTCTTAAATGTTTGTTTTCTTTACATAATTAGCATATGCCCATTATGAAAAAGTTGGATTTATCTCAGTGGTACCACTGCATACCTCATGAGCACAAGGTCCTGAGTTCAATCCCTGGTACCAAAAAAAAAAGTTGGAATATTTGAATAATACATGCAGTAAAAAAGTACTGAAAATCCCCAAGTTAGTAGTGACCACCATTAATTTAGAAGGGTTTAAAACTCCTTGTGATTGCTTTCTTTGCATGTATAGTTTTTGGTTTTGGTTTGGTTTGGTTTGGTTTTTTGAGACAAGATCTAACTACATAGTTGAGACTGACCTGGGACTCACTATGTAGCCTAGGCTGGTCTCCAACTCACAGCGATCCTCCTGCCTCAGCCTCCTGAGTGCTGGGATCACAGGTGTGCGCCACCATGCCCGGCTTTAGTTTTGGTGTTTTTTTTATGTTTATTAGTACATGTTTGCTATTATTTTTGTTTGTTTGTACGTTTCTGAACATGCAGCAACACATCTTAAGTTTTAGTTATACTTCCTCTCACTCTCCCACTCCCTCTCTCTCTCTTCCTCCCTTTGTCCTCCCATTTGGAGAAGATCTGTCTCACTGTTTCCTATTATCTATTTTCTTCCTTATTTCTACTCTGTGTTTCTCATATGATAGAAACCATGTGATGTTTAAACTTGTGTATCTGAGTTTTTTCACTTAACATTATGGTCTCACAGTGCATCCATTTCTGTGCAAATGACTTATTTATCCTTCTTTGTGGCCCAGTAGTGCTCCATGGTGTGTAAATACCACATCCCCTTTATCCGTTCATCTGCTGATGAACACAGAGGCTGCTTCAAAGATTTAGCTGTTATGAGTTGTTATTGCTGTAAATGTGGGTTGCATGGTTATGTCTTTAACTCCTTTGGGACAATACTGAGGCAGAATAGCTGGGCTAGATGAAATTTCTATTTTTTACTTTTTGAGGAATTGCCATACTGATTTCTGTAGTGGCTGTACTAGTGTGCATTCCCACAGACCATGTAGAAGGGCTCCTTTCTTCCTGCTATCTCACCAACATTTATTATTGTTGGATTTCTTGAAGGTAGGAATCCTTTCTGCATGAGGTGGAATCTCAGTGTTTTAGTTTGTTTTCCTTCGTGACCAGAGATGTTGACCATGTCTTCTTGTGTCTATTGGCCCTTCGCACTGCTTCTGCTGAGAAGTATCTGTTCATTTCACTCGCCCATTTTCTGAAAGGGCCTTTTACTTGGGGGCTCTCGTTTTAAAGTCCTCTGTGTATTTTAGATATTAGTCCTCAGAGGAGTAGCTAGCAAAATTCATTTCCTGTTCTTTAGTTTTTCTCTTCACTCTCCCCTTAATTCTATATTAAGCCAGGTCAGAGTGTCCATTTTATCCTTTTTACCTTTTTTCTCTGTATGCACCATACGTAGCTTTCTGTATCACTGAATAAACCTTCAGAAAATCGTTTTCGCGTGATGTATGATAGTTCATATCATTGGCTTTTTAAAGTTTCGCTTTGTAAGTAAGGTTTGCATACCTATTCTTCAACCTAGAGCTTCACATGGTGTTGATTATTTCCTGAAAACTCAGTCACAGCAGAGTCTGTGTCCACTGTGGGCTGAGAGGGGACGTCCTCTCCAAGGCTCCGTGCCCCATGGCTGTCGTGGCTCTGTGTGTGACACGGTGTGTCCTCACTATCACACAGCAACCACTGTGCTCATAATGCCTTATCTGAGAACTGCACCACCACCACCCCAAGCACTGTGTTCACTATTCTGCACCCAGAGAACACTGTAGGACACTTCTGCCCCAGGCTTCCCCTTGGTCATCTCCTTTTCATTATTTCTAAGAACAGAGAGGGTTTCCACTCAACGAGGAGCCTGTTCCACCCCAGAATTCCAGTAACAGCTGAACTTTAGTCCATTTATGCCAGGTACCTATGGATCTGCATTAAGCCTCTGAAGAGATACAGAATGAGGCCAAGTCAGCTCAGCGGCACATGTTACAGACCTGTGTTCTGAGTGTAACCTGGGTCACCGGGCTCATCTCTGTTTCACCTGGCAGCATTTCAGGATCTGGTGGTCATTGTCAGGTTTCCCTGATGACACAAGTTAAGTCGTTTGCCTGTTCAGGGTACTAAGCCATCCCAAGACTGAGCCTGCTGAATTCCTATGGAGTCACCAGTGCTGGCCTCAGTTCCTGACCACATGGAGGAGAGGCATGAGGACACGGGCTTGCACCCTTGGCACAGAATATGGCCCCAGGTAATCAGGAGTTTAGTTGTAGCTGTGACACAGGATGCCTCAGAGGTTCTGTGAGTTGTGTGAGGGACACACTGGACCGGAGACTGAGTAACCCGCTGGGCCCCTGCCGTGCTGCTGCCTTTGGCCAATGCTGATGTCCCCATCAAGACTGAGATGAAGGTGCAGGGATCTCCAGGGGGCCATACATGCAGGCTCTGGGTGGGGTTCTGAGCGTTGGATCACAGCACCCTGTGTGCCCCTTGGGTGTGGCTTGTGTGCTAGAAAACCCCTCTCTACATCCCGATGGTATCTCACACCATACCACAAGTGCATGCTCGGACCCCCTTGCATGGTGACTGAGTCCTTTGGTGGGCACAAATTAACTGAGTTAATCCTTGAAGTAACACTTACAAGCTGGGTGTGGTGACGCACACCTGTAATCCCAACACTCTGGGAAGCTGAAGCAGGGGGATCACACATCTGAGCCCAGGCTGAGCAACTTAGTGATTTACCAAGAACATGTTTCAAAACAAAAATTTAAAAAATAAAAATAAAGAAGGGCCAAGGATATAGCTCAGTACAAAGACCTTGGGTTTAATCCCTAGTGTTGGCAAAACAGTGATAGTGTTAAAATAGGAAGTGCTACCACTGCATTTCACAAAGGAGGAAACCAAGGTAGGAGGAGGGTCCTGTCACAAGCTCAGAGCAGAGCCCAGCTAAAGGGGCTCTGAGTTCCTCAGTGCTGCACTGTGCTGAGTGGAGAAATGACTTTGCTGCTCCATGTCTTAAACCGGAAATAACTTTTATCAACCTCTTGGCTGTAAGAGCTCAGTGCTTCCTTACCACCTTTCACATGTATAAAAAATGGAAACATCAACACATCACCAGTGACAGAGCCTTGTGAGTTGTACAGCCAGACAGGTAAAGGACACAGCCAATTCGCCAAAATGCCGAATCATAGTGGACGCACAGGCCAGGACCCTCCTGAGAGGAGGTTTGGAAGAGATTTGGAAGGTCACTTCCTGTGTCAGCCCATGCACTCATGTTGTTGCTTGTGCAAAATTCTAGGTCTTCTGGTGACAGCATCGATTGTCCGTTTCTTCATTTCCTCCTCCTCTGATACCTGGGTTGAGTCCTTCTCTTCTTCTCCCTCCTGTTTCCCTTATGTTGCGTCCTCGAAGCAGGACCACGAAATTTTCCATGTGGAAGATGCAGGTTTTCCGCCCGTGCTTCAGACCATAGCTAGGCTTAGGAGTTGCTCTGAAGTGTGGACCGGAACTGCTGTCAGCCTACCGGATAAAGTCACCCACATGACCGGGACACCAGGGAGTAGTGGCCAGCGGGGTCCCATGGGGGCTGGAAGAAACTGAGCTGCTCAGGAGATGTCTTCTGCCCTTGCATCCATCTCTCATCCCAGAGCTCGCTGATCGGGGACACACAGTGTCCCCTCATTGCCTCCAGACTCCTTCATTCCCCTTTACATGAGACACAGGCATTAAAGTAGAGCCAGCAGAAGATGTGCATACATATTTACTCCTAAAATTTAAAGCACCAACTGTTTAAAATCTCCATGGTATTAAAGAATTATTATCGATCCTGGCATCGTGGGACACACCTGTGATCCCAGCACTCTTGGAGGCTGAGGAAGAAGGATGGCAAGTTTGAGTCAAGCCTGGGCAGTTTAGTGACTTAGGGCAGACCCTGACTCAAGATAAAATATGAAAAGGGCTGGAGGATAGAACTCAATGTGAAGAAACAGGTTTCAATTCTTAGTACTGCAAAGATAAAAGGAATCATCAGTTTTTAGCTATGCTAATAATATTTATCACATGTGGTTGAAAGATAGAGGTCTTGTATCCTAGGGATATACCCTGAGACCTTTCCGGATCTGGTCCTGTGGCATCAGGAGCTTCCTTAAGTGTTGAAATAGTGATGGGGACAAACAGCTGTGGCCTGGTGACCCTGTCAGAGTCGACTGATGGGTGTGGGGGCTTATCGTGCTCCCCTGTTTGGCTTGGTGTCTGTCTGAAGGTTTCTTGTTTTAAATTTTGATTGGTCCATGTTGCAGTGCATAATGTCTACACTCCTTGTGGGGAGTTGCTGCATATACATACCACATCGGAATTCCATCCCTTCCTCCCTCCATCCATCTCTAGATCCTCTTCCCATCTGTAAAACATGTATCTCCCTGATTCCTATTATCCTTTTTGTAATTCTGTGCTTGAATTTATTTATACTTTGGGTTTCTCATACAAGAGAAACCACACTACATTTCAGCTCATGGGTCTGACTTACTTCACCTAACATTGTGGTCAGGGTGCATCCATTTTCCTACAAATGACTCCAATGTATCCTTCTTTGTGGCAAAATAGTACTCCACTATGTGTAAACACCACATTTTCTGTATCTATGCATCTATTGATGGACATATGGGCTACATCTAAGACTTACCTCTTATGAGTTATGCTGCTGTAGACGTGGGTGTGCATGGATCGCTGTGACATGATGTGTTTAGCTGAATGGGAACCCTCCTGACAGTAGCTGAAGTGATGCCTGATAGTTCCAGGTCCCCTTGGAAACCTGGGGTCAATGTCCTGACTGAGCCTCAGTTTCCTCATCTGTACAACAAGGAGAATAATGGTAGGAACTTGGTCAAACCCTGGTGCAGATCGAGGTGTTGTGTGTATAGCATGTTACAGGTACATGTTACATACAAACCATTCATGGCCCAACATATGGTCATTACCATGAGCTCTCCTAGAGGTGGGAAGTGGTGTTTTCATTTCCTCCCTGGATTTCTTATATTTGCAATTGGTATACAAAAAAAAAAAACCCATCCCTTAATTTTATACATGGAAAGTATGTTAGAATCATTAGTTATCTTTTCTATTTTAAAATCAAAGGCAGAATTAACTTGATAAGGACCTCGCTGTCACTGGGTGGATTTCTGCAGATATTTAATGGAAATGATTTTAAAAACAAGTTTCTAAACTTTGCTAAGGATATATTATGGGTTTTTTCCTTGCAGGTAAGTTTGGTTCATTGATTAGACAGGTTAGCCATAACACTGACTGAATCTTAGGTATTTAATTGTTTTTTTTTCTTTTCTTTTTTTTTTCTGTCACAAGGGCTATAAAACTGCATTTCCCCCCATAATTACAGTTATCATGAAACCACTTCACTTTACATAGCCCTGGATTCCTCCCTTTCCCTCTCTCTCTCTCTCTCTCTCTCTCTCTCTCCAGTTCAAGGAATTGAACCCAGGGTCTTCCCCCCGTTTTCAGGCACCATCTCAATGAGTCTCAAAGTTTCCCAGGCTGGGCTGGAACTTGCCATCCTCCTGCTTCAGCCTCCCAAAATGCTGGGGTTTCATGGTTTCTTAATGCTGTGATTTTTCTTTTCTGCACTGCTGTATCCTAACAGTTTTCCTATGAAAGGAACCAGTGCTGGGGATTTACACAAGGGTGTTTCCCAAGGAATGCACACCCATGGTCCACAGAGCCAGGGTTTCAGAGCCTGGGGGAATGTTAGCTCTTTTCTGCATCCTCTCAGAAAAGTCAGCTTTCTCCTCACCAGTATAAGTCACCTACATGACCCTAGGGTCACAGAATAGAAGGCTCCCCACTGGGCTTATCTTTGAGAACCACTTGGTAGAAAATCACTAGGTGTGAAAGGTGAAGGTGGGTACAGACCTTGCATTCTGGAAAAGTAATCAGAATCTGGCAGAGAGCCAGGCTGACACACACAGCAGACACGTGATGCTGACCTTGTCCTTAAGCCTCCAGGAAGGGGCAGGGAAGCTACTTTGATGGACAGCCCTGATGGTGCCCTGGGAGGTGCTGATGGAGCAGACTCTGACATCTGATGTGGAGGAAAGAAATAGGAAGAGGAAGCAGGAAAGGGCAAAATATGAAATGGAAATAACGCTCCTGTATAGAGAGGGCACAACCCAACAAACTGTCGATCACCATCAGCAAACAAGGATGATGTCAGACTCAGCCTTCCCAAACTTCCGTTGGCTCCACAGGTCATGCCATCACTGTGTGACAAAAGCCCTGGCATTAGTGGCATCAGGAACAGGAAGAGGTTCAGCTGACCAAGAGGAAGTGGAAATTAGTGAACACTGATAATGGGCATCTCCCGTCACTGGTCCCACTGCCCAGTCACTGAGCCTTGGATTTGTGAACTCGTCCCCCTGTAGTTGGAAAAGACTTTGTCAATGAACTGCCATATTTTTAAGATTCAGAAAGCTGCCTGTGCTGGCCAAGCCTGTTATCCCAGCATCCTGGGAAGCTGAGGCAGAATGATTGTGAGTTCAAGCCCAACCTAGGCAATTTAGCAAGTTAATGAGACCCTGTCCAAAATCTTTAAAAAATTAGAAAAGGCTGGGAGTGGAGCTCAGTGCAAAGGCCCTGGGCTCAGTCCCCTGGGATGTGTCATGTGTGGCAGAGCCCAGAATGAACTGAAGCAATGAGCCAACTTCAGATGGCACAGCAGAAAGCATGGGCCTTGTGACATGCTGGGCAGCAGGTGCAGCAGGGGACTGGTGTCAGGAGAATGGACTGGACAGTGGTTGGGATTTCCTGGCAGAGGACAGTGGCTGGAACTCTCTTTTCTAGGAAGTGAGTGTATGGCATGATGGGTGTGTTGACTGCATGCTGAGGATTGGTTTGGAAGGGCCTGGGCCTGGATGCTGTTATCCCATGGGCAACGTGCTGGGATTCCTCTTACAGGTGTCATGGTGCATAGGAAGTGTGTCCAGTGCAAGTGTGCGTGGTGCGTATGAGGAGGGGGCGTCCAAGCAGGTGTTGGTGTATTAGTGATCTGGGGTAGGCTGAAGCGTGCTGATGCAAGCTCCTCAGGGCAGAGCCCTGAGGAAACCATGTCCCCTCTCCGGGCTGTGGGGTGCTCACCCTAATTGCCTCTGTGTGGCCCTTATTGGGTGCTGAGCTTTGGAATATGACGTAGATGGGGGGAATCAGCAGGGCACCCTCAGTGCTAAAGCCAGGGACACAGTGCAGAGCTGAAAGGAGTTGGATTTATCCACTGAGTCTCCTCCAGGGCCCCACAGTAGTGTCCCTGCGGTGTGGCCTGCTATTCAGACACAGCTCACCCTCAAGTGTGTGCTACAGCATGCACACACTAGTGCATGAACACACACACACACACACACACACACACGTGCGCGCACGCGCCTGTATTGGATCCATTCATGAACACTCACTCCTTTCCAAATACATGCACTGCACCCTCCTGGGCAGAGCGCATATGTCTGCCTCTAGGAACACCAGCCCCTGATACCCTCAGACGAGCCCCTGGATGGAGCGGGCCTGGGTCGGGCTCTGCTGGGGGACTTATTATGCCCAGTTTGCCAGCATTTGTCCCTCTGGTCTCATGAGGGTGTCTGGAAGGGACCAGCCCACCCCTGGGCGAGGTCTGCAGGTGACACATGCAGAGGGACTCATCCAGAGCGTTCCATCGTGCGCCCATGTGGCTGGCGTCCTATTGACTGCTTCCTTTAAAAATGTGCTTTAATTACACTAGACCTTCTTCCTCAGACGATTCCCCTCAGTCTCAGAAATTATTTTGAAAAAGAAACAAAGCCCACATTTGCTGGAACAAAATGCTTACTACCCTGAAAATAGAAGCTTAGAGTTTTCACTTATTGACAGTAATTAAGAATGTCCCTTTCCCTGGTCTCCTAAATTTCGGGAAGAAACTTTAATTCATACTGCACAGAAATCCCAAAGACATTTGAGTACTTCAGAGGCATTAGCCTGCCCTCCTCCCTCCTCCGTCCCTTTTCTTCTCTCCTTTCCTCCTCCTCCTTTGTGCCTAGCATTCAGTTTCCTTTATACACACCAATGAGAGGTATATATTTGAGTTTCAGTTCTTTATACTCACTTCCTAATTATTTGTTTAGTGTTCTTGGATGGCTTTATATCATACTTCTTCCTTTTAATGAGAAGTAAAAAAGAACATGACTTCTGAGTTTCACCCACAATACTCCTTTCTGTGGGTGGACAAGAAGGGGCACTTTTACATAGCTCTCACCTCCCGAGGTGCACAGAGCGGTGTAGCCATTGTCCTCATGATGCTCTCCTTCTTATAACCGTGGGGATCTGGAGCTCAAGCACGCTGACCTCAGCAGCTTGGTACCACCCCAGGAGGCTGTGCAGCTGCCATGGGCCCGGCTGCGTGACCCCAAGGGCCCTCCACTCTCTGTGTCCTTCCCACCTCCCCCAGGAACTGGCAGGGCCCTGTCTGGGAGCCCTCATGGGGACCACTTTCTAGGGAGGAAGGAAATTTTAGTCCTGCTGATATGGTGCTTTGAAAAGGCTACAGAAACAATAGTTTCAAGTCCTGTAGGACTACATGGGCTGACCAAGATATACAGTGAATGTTTAACTTCTAAAAAATGATGACAGTTAAAGACATGTCCTGAATCCCCCTCAGAACAACTCCCTTGTTTTGAACACCCTCATCCCATCATCCTTGCTACGTTATAAAGCAGTTCAGGAAGGCTTTCTGGATGTCTTCACCAGGTGGATCAAAAATACTGTACTGCTGCTGAATGCCATCCAACATAAAGGGAAGCTCATAAAACCATGACATTGTGTCTTCATCCTTATTCAACCTTAGTCACCAGCTCTCCCACCACGTGACTGCTGGCTCTTCTCAAAAGTCACAGTGACCGTGAAAGGGAGACAATTTGAATCCATCCAGGACATCGAGGCTGCCAGGACAAAGCAGCTAAAGACCTTCGGGAAAGAGGACTCCAGAGCTGCTGCAGGAAATGGCAGGGACAATGGGACGAGTGTGTTCAGAGTGAGGAGAGGATTTTCAGGGGATTCATGGTGGTGCATCTTTTACTGTAATAAAATTTCTTTAAATTTAAATATAAATTTGAAACATCAAAGAATGGAATTGGGGGAAGTCCCCACTTAAACATCTTCTTTAGCAGTGGTCCCTCAAGTATGTTTTTCATCCTTATGCAGAATCTCTCTTCGTATTGGTTTTGATTTTCCTGTTATCTACTATTTCTTTCTCAATGATTGAACATTATCAGTTTTATATTATTGATTCCTGTGCTCAAAAATTTAAGGCTGGCATCTTAAACTCCATGAACACCATAGGAAATGCTTGCACATCTTGTCATGTGCATGTCTGAGAGGGCAAACAATAAGTAGATAAATTAAGATGTTTTGTGTGAGATAAAGCTGTGAAGGAAAACTAGGCAGGACAGAGCAAAAGCAGCACAAAGGCAGGGAGGTGGGCAAGGCATTGTTTTATTGTCATGCATTGGAAGGGCCTGGTTGAATAGGAGACTGCAAACTCCAGGAGACAAGGAGCAAGTGAGCTTTGTAGGTGTGGGGAAGGTACCATGCAAAGGTCCTGAGGCCACAGAATGCTTAGTAAACAGTCATTTGGCAGAGCTATGGGGAATGGCTAGAAATATAGCAGGTTGAAATGCAGAGGATGCAGGGGGCACCAGAAGGGCTTTCCCTCCTGCTAGTGAGACAGTAAGCTGGGCCCAGTTCCAGGCTGATGGGTGACCTAGTGTCATGGGTCCTTGGAAAGGAGGTTCCTAGCACTGGCACATGGAGATGGCACTGGTTTGGATGGGGGTGAAAGTGGTGGGGTCAAAGTGCTCAGGATGAGGGACAGTGGGAGCCTCTGAGCAGAGAGAGTCATCAAGGGACTGAGGGCGTGCTTATAACACTGCAGGGGCAAGGGGGACCTTGTGACACTAATGGGCACTGGGTGAAGGGCAGTGGACAGAGGCTGAGCTAGGGGCACTGCCAGCTGCCCCCTGGGCCGTGGGCATGGGCAGAGCACAGCCACCCTGACCACAGCAGGGATGGTGGGAACAATATGGCCCAGCCATAGACCCCAGGAAGGCCTCAGTGGCAGTGTGTGAAGTCCCTATCACGAGTGGGACAGGTGACCAGCCATGGCTGGAAGCAGACACAGGCTCCTGGGGCATTTGCTTTTACTTCTGTTTCATTGAGAAGGGAAACAGAACCACCCAGGAGCTTGGAATTGGGAAAGGTGCAGTGGAGATGGAAATTCAGGTGGTAGGAACCAGGGCAGGTGCCGCATGGTGGCACTGATTCCTCAGGGACCGGAAGCCCAGGTGCCCCTGGGAATGGGAACAGGGGACAGAGTGGAAGGAGGGGACGGCAGGGGCAGGGTCTGCCCTTGAGAACGTGCTGGTGACAGGTGTAAACTATGATACTAGAGCGTGGCCAGGAAGAGTGACAAACAGCACATGGCAGGAGTGTGAGGAGCAGAGCAGAGCTGGTGACAGGATGCACCCAGAGACAGCAGCCACAGGCCAGTCAGGGTTGGGGACAGAGGAGGGGATGGACACCATCAGGACCAGAGAACCAGGAGTTGGAACCCAGGAAGTACTGAGAGAGCCGGGGCGATGGACACCTTGGCGGTCTTTGGTGTTGGGGACATAATTTCCGCCTTAATGTGGGACTGCCTTGCTGGGCCATGCAGCGCTCAGTGGGTGCCATGTATCTTGTGAGTTTGTAAATGTGACAGAAGAGACTTGTTTTTCCCTCGGAATTTTTCTGGTTTTGATCTCTCTCTTTCAAGTCCTATCTGTGTACCACCCACAGGTACAGCACTTCTGTGAGGAACTAAGTTGTGTCTCCCCAAGGTCCATATGCAGAAGCCCGTGACCCAGTATGACTGCACCAGAGATGGGCTTGTAAGGAGGATTCAGGTCAAATGAGGACACAGGGATGGATGGGAACTTTGTCTGGTGGTAGAAACTAGAACATGCTGTCTGTCACACGAGGACACAGGGAAAGTGGCTGAAGCCTCACCAGAATCCAAATTTCCTGGTATCACCACTGGTATTTGTGAACTTGGGGTTACAAACACAAGAAACAGTCTTTTGTCCATGGGGATAATGGAGCCAGGAGAGCTCCCCGTGGCTGTTCCCAGGCGATGACTAACTTCTAGTGGGGTTCCTCGGGGATCCAACATAAAATCCACATTCTCAGCGCTGCGTTCACTTGTGACCAAGTGGTTCCAAACTGTTCAGCCAAAATGAAACAAAAGCCACCTGTCAGTCCTTGCTGAGTGTCCTTGCTGAGAATGTTCCCACGAGATGGAATGTTGTGACGGTGAGGATCTGCAACCAGACGTGTACACACGCGCAGAAGTGGAATTGGTGAGGGATAAGAAGCCAGCGTGCATGGCACACATGCAGACAGGAGCCTGTAAGGGGTTGGAAGTGGCACCTGTGCAACGCATGCAGAATGGGATCCACCGTGCTGGGCGTGTGGCTCAGCGTTGTCTGATAAAGTGGGACAGAGCGGAAGAGCGTGGGACCCTTGTCAACATCAGGGACTTGTGTATTCTGTCATAATAAAGTCAACTGAATGATGAGAAGGGAGGCAGAAGGAGCAGGGCATGCTAAGGAGGAAGGTGGTGAGGGACAGGGCGTGGGTATTTGCCCCCCTCCCTCAGTCTGCAGCCCTGAGCTGACCAAGCAGGGGGAGCCTGGGGACACCGGGAGGCCCAGGGCCAAGTGCACTTTCTTTATTAAGTACTTGGGCCTGATTGCATTTTGTCCTCACTGTACTTTATAACTATACTTTTAAAATTCCTGCATACATTGAGTAGCAATTAGGGAGATTGGTTGTATTTTTTTTTTTCTCTGCTCATTTGTCATTTGGGGGAGGGCAAGCCTCAAGTTGGACTTGAGTCTACAGCTGAAGTAAGAGATCGTCCCTTTCCCTTCCTCTCTACCCCTCCCAACACCTGGCACCTGGTGGGGTCTCAAAAAACACATCTTCAAAGAGGATGCGTAGTTCTGTGTGAGTGGGTAAGGCTAATAACTGGCCAGCTGTGACTAGGGAAATGCCAAGCTTGCCGTTGATAGCAGTCAGAAAGCATTGCTTTCCTCAGCACGGGCTGCACAAGACTCATATACCAGGGGACTTGAACAGCAGGCCTATGTTTCTCTTGGGCCCAGAGACTGGGATGTCCAAGCTCAGTGCCAGTGCACCTGGGGTCCAGTGAAGGCTCCCTTGCAGTTTGCAGAGGGCTGCCTTCTCCTTGTGTTCTCAAGTGGGAGACAGAGAGAGAGAGAGAGAGAGGGAGAGAGAGGGAGGGAGGGAGCGCTAGCACTTTCTTGCTTTGTAAAAGACCACTGATCCCCACCAGGGGCTCCATCCCTATAACCTCTTACCTCCCAAAGGCCACATCTCCCAATGCCACCACCATGTTACAACTTTCAGATATGAATTTGGGGAAGACAGACATTCATTCCACAGCACGTGCATGCACACACACACACATGTACAAAAAGGAAGGTTTCTAACACACATATATGTGTGTGTATGCAGTATTGTATGATTTCTGGTAGTAGATTGAGCAGAGGTGAAGGACTACATGATTTGGGCATAGCATGAGCTCATTCTATCAAGGCTGAAAGAGGATGGAACTGTACAGATGGACCCCCTGAGATTCTTCCTTGTTGGTCAGAGGAAGAATACATAGGTCAAAGATACTGCAGAGAATAAGAAGACCTAAGCAGGTCAGAAGCAGCAGATGTTGCTGAGTTTGCTGGAGCTGGGGTGGCAGAGCCGTGGAAGCTGGACTCAGCTGGAGGAGCTCGCTGTGGTGTATGCAGCCAGGGCTTGCTCGTGATCACCCCACTCAGCTGTGCTGCGATGGTGCTCAGCTTCAAAAAGGTGAATCTGCAGAGGCTCAGAGGCAAACACAGCCACAGGGAGTCCTAGCAGGAAGGAACCGTGATAGCAACAACCTAAGATCTGCCTGCACATAACACAGTTGCAACTATCATCTGATTTCCTCTTCTCACCTGCTGAGCGATGCAGAGCCTGGGCCTCCTTGTTTGTAGGACCAAAGAGACTGCGAGAAGTCACCAAGGTGCTGCCCAGCATGGGCTGTGTGGCTGGAAACTTCCCGACCCTGCCCCATGCGCAGCAGGGAGCATGTATTTAGAAACTTCCAGAGCAATTGGCATTGAGGCAGCATTCGAGGGCATGATCCTTTGAAGCAATTTTTTTATTGTACTTTATAAAACAATTGGCCTAAAATAATTGTACTGGAATTTTTTTTTTCAAAATCTCGCTCCTTCCCACGCATGATTTAGGACCTGAGACTCCATGATGTCAGCAAAGAGAGACACGGGCTGGGATGCCCGGGAGTCCGTCAAATTGTTCTTTCTATTATCTTTGTAGGTAGTTGTTTGTTTTGTCCCCTTCCCTACAGATTTATCTACATAATTATATTTTACTCAAACTCATAATTAAATGAGTCTGAAATCCCTGAACGTACAACCCTTGCCTTTAGCAGGGTGTTGCTGAGATCCTGGAAGGGGGAAGCCAGCTCAGAGTCACACCTAGCTCAGGTTACTTCCAAGCCACAAAGACACATCACTGAGAGCAGATTGCTATGTGTTGGAAATTAATGAAAAATAGAATTCCTCCTGAAGATTCTCTGGTGTAGTTTCCCGAGTGAACTTGATTACCATTGATTTCATTGATTTGTCAATTTATTAGCCACCACAGTGGTTTCCAAACCGTCCCCACCCAAGTTGTTTAACAGGAATGCTCTGCAGTGATTTTGGTTAGACCTCCAGCTATTTTTCGAAACAAAAAGATTCATGAATGATTTTCATAAGGTATGGCTTGATCTAAATGTGGACGGTTTGACCTTAAAAGAATAAATTTTTTATTTCAATCAAAGGTGTTTGTGTCCCATTCCCCTCTGTTCTTTCTCTCTTATCTGCTACAACCCTATCAGAAAATTGGTCACTTTATGTGCAAATTCACAAATGATTATTCTACTCATCTCACCGATTTTCTATCCTAGAATGTATGGAAAATAAACCTCTGTAATTTGGAGGTGGATTATTTTATTATTTCCATACTTTTTTCATTACTCCTCATTCACAGTTTATGACAGAAAACTTTGATTATTTGGAGTTCAAAAAAATAAACTCCTTCGGTCCAAAGTAGGTGTATACCTGAACCGAACAATACGTAAGGATTTATTGGAAAGTGAAAAATGACCTTACTTTAAACTCTACACCACATTTTATGAGTCTGCTTCTCCCGTTTTGAAATCCCCTTCTGATATTCCCCCTCCAAATCTCACCCTTTATTGATATTCATTAGACGAGTAAATGAACTGTAAATGAGTTTTTCAAGGTAGATATGCAAGGCAAGTACTGGATTTATAGACTTGCAGGGATCGGATGGCAGGGCTTTGAGATGCTATTCCCAAATCCTCCATCCTTGGTCTTTGTTCCACATCACACGTTTACTTGAAGGATCCGGTCCACCTGCAATCTTATCTCTCATCTTTGCAGCTCAGTTGTGTCTCCCTGACCACAGCTTCATAGAACTCAAACCCCTTTGTGGAATGCTGCTTCCTGGGCTCCCTGTGGGTAGCTGGCGCTGCTCCGAGCCTCACCCACCCAATCTGTTCTTCTCACTGGGGTCACACTGGTGCGTGGTTCCATCCTCCTCCTGCATGTCAAGTGCAGAATGCAGGCCACCTCCGATGCCCCTGCACACTTTCCCTGACCACACAGTCATTCCTGCGATCCTGGATCTTGTTAGTGATTTTCTCCTCTGTGCCTTCCTGACACTGGGGCCTCCTGGTTTCTGGCAGTATGGCCCACGATCACATCTGCAGTTTCTGGTTTTGCGTCTCCAACAGTCTGCAGCTCAGAGCCACCCCAGTGGGTGAAACTCGGCTTCTTGGTTTCCATGTCCCCATCTAGCACCATGGAAAGGACAATGTTGTGCAGGCTTCCTGTGAGCATGACTCACCCTGCAGGGAGGAGCACCTGGCAAATGTCCCCATCAGCGAGGGACACCAAAGTCACGGTGAATATGGCTTTTATCCTGGGTGTCACAACCTTTAGCAGATTCTTTCTTGTTTTATGTTTCACAAAACTGCCCCCCCCTGCAAAAGCTGTGCCCCCACTATCACACAATCTGCACAGGGCCACACTTCCCACACCTCTGAGTGCCCAGCTGGGTTCCTCTTTGCTCCAGCCCTGCTTGTCTCCATGCGTCTTAGTACCTGTGACCTCGGCCCCAGGAACCTAGGACACAGAGCCACAGTGAGAGGCAGGCCCCGCACCTGCTCCCTGATCTTTGCTCTTACCGCTGCACCTTTGATGGCTCCAGGCAGAACACAGGAAGGGCCCTATAGGACCCTTCTCACCGCTCTCCCTGCCCAGCTGGGGTCAAAGCTGGGATCCCGATGGAAACACCCTGGCTTCCTGTTATGTATGGAACAAGCATTCCCACTAGGAGCAGAAAACAGAGCAGTGAGATAGAGCTGTGTTGAAAGCCTTGCTCCTCCCTGTGTTATCTCTGAGGTTTGGACAACTCTATTTATCTGTAGAGAGGGTAGAACCAGCTTCTACCTGACTGAGCGCCATGGTGGAGACGGAATGAGCTGATGCTAGTGAGGTCCATGGAAGTCGAGCTGAATGACTTGGTCTGGTGAGCTCATTTCATGTGGGTAGCTGCTGACCCCAGCAGGTTGGTGCCTGGGGCTGTGTGCTGGATTTCTCCCCTCTCTTTGCCCAGCCTGCGCTCTTTGCTGCTCACTAGGGCTGGCAGAGGCCACCACACATCCTCAGTGTGGACTCCCACAGACTTCCTCTTTGGGTGCTTCTACCCATCATGCCTCATTGCGTTCTCAGGCCCCGCCTCTTGCAGTGGTCTTCCCTTCCTTCCCAGTATCACTGTCAGAAGCTAAGTGCTCTTGTTCCTACCACAGCTGTGGGGAACATGTGCCCCTGCTGTCAGCGAGACGAAGGGTCTGCATGAGGCTCCGCAGCACCAGAGCCCAAAGTCTCACAGGACTGAATTCTCCCGGGCCACCCTGGTCTCACCACTTTCCCATCACTGAGACACAATACTTGAGCCATAGTCCTAAGGAGGAAAGGCTCACTGTGGCTCACAGTTTGTAGGGGTTTCTGTCTACAGTTGGCTGGCACTAAGGCAGGGCAGCATGGCAGAGGGGCCAGGCAGAAGAGGGCTAGATACTCACAGTGTGGAAGCAGGGAGAGAAGGGAGGAGGAAGGGAACGACCCCCATGTCCCACTTCCTCCCACAAGGCTTCACCTCCAACGCCACATTTAGCTATGAACTCAGCAGAGGACTCATTCATGACCCAACCACCTTCCATAGCCCACCCACGAGCACATGAGGCTTGGGGGGACAAAGATGCAAACCATTATACCAGGGATATGGTGTAGATCAAAGGTATCCCCGAAAGTCTCATCTTGTCAGAGATGAGATTTTGGAAAGTGCCTTGGATCAGGAGGGCTCTAACCTCATCCTTGGATTAATGCACTGATGAGTGCAAAATTTAATGGCATTACTGGAGGAGATAAAAACAGGAGATGGGGCACAGATGAAGAGACTGCGTCATGGGGGCGTGCCCTTAGGGACTGTATCTGGTCCCTGGCTCCTTCCTGTCTAGCTCCAGCTCTCTGCGCTTCTTGCCTCCCATGAGGTAAGCAGATTTTCTCCGTCACACTCTTGTCTGGCTTGCCGGTTTCCTCCAGTTCTGCTAGAGCCCAGGGTCTCTCTCTTACTGGAACCATAAGAGCTGCCATGTATTGAACATTTCTTTGGACTTACCATACGGTGTACTAAATGTTTCATTTACCTGATCTCATAACTCTGATGGCAATTTTTAATAGATCCCCTCGTCTCACCAAGCAACAAACAAAAAACTGAACTTCAGCCACCCTTTTTTAGAGTGATGAAGCAAGAATTTGAACCCAAGTCTGCCTACCTCCTAATTGGTTGCTTCAATCTCATGCTCTCCTCACCTTTGCATGCCCTGAAGTGTTTACCCTTCTATCTTGCACATTTGAAGTGCTTTTAAAAAACAAGGTGGCTAAACAAGGGGCCCTGGGACTTGCTGTTCTGCAGTCTCTCACTCTGGAAGGAGTGTCCAGCGTCCCCAGACAGTGCTGTGAGTCATCACTCTGAATTCAGTTTCAGGTCTGACCTATCAGTGTCATTGAAATCCTGGCTGAGCCACCACCCAGCCTGCACAATCCCCCAGGAGCTGGCTGGTTTCGCGCACCATAGGACACTCTTGTGCTCCTTTACTTCCTCAGTAGGTGGCATAAAGAGCCTGCAACTCAGCCTGTCCAAGTCACCCATACCAGAATCGATGTGTTATTGCTCTCTTGGGTTGTAAGGATGCTCGGCTATCATATTCCGCAGCTTTCTAATTGCTGAAACATAATACCTGACTTCCAGAAGTCAAGAGAGGAGAGGCTTAATTTGATGATGCTTGCAAAGGGTTTAGTCCGTGGTTGGCTGCTCCACAGCAGAAACGTTGTGGTAGAAAGGCAAGGCAGAGGACCCCTGCTCACCTCATGGCCTCCAGGAAGCAGAGAGAGAAGGGAGGAGTTGGTGAGGGAAATACACTCTTCTTCAAAGGCACTCCCTTCAGTGACCCACCTCTTCTCATCAGGCCCCCTCCTATAGTACACACAGCTGTATACTCACCATGGATGAGTCACTGAGGGACACAGTGTCACCATGATCCAGTCACCTTCCAAAGCTTCAACTGAACACAGGAGACTTTGGGGGGACACTCTAGGTCCACACCATAACAGCTGTGGTCTCATTTCTCCAACTTCCACTCCTTTATAAAGTAACTTACAAAGCACGGTTCTTGTGAGTTTGCAAATCACTGGGGGTATTGAGTGGAGGAGGGCGAGAGGTTCAGAGCACCATATTTCTGATGTCACAGGGCAGCATGTAGATGTGAAGAAAGAAAAAGGCATTACCCACATGTTTCAGGGCTCCAGCCTGGGGTGGGGATTCGTGAGAGCAGAGACATTAGGTCTCAAGAGAGCACAGTAGTTCCCGCTCAGGCTGGCCTGAGACTGGAATCTGGAAACAGCAAGTGAGCTGTGCTGAAGAGGAGGCTCTGGAATGGACGTGAGCTTCGGTCTTACGCATGGCATTAAGTTCTGGCCCTGCTGCCCTGGGTCATCGGCCAGCAAGCTAACTGTGCTCAGCCCCAAGGCTTCCGAGGGATACAACATGGTAGAATTGTTGCAGGGATTACGTGACAGGGGGCACATGCACTTCCTAGATAGCCTCAGGCTGGATGTGGCAAAAACACTCAGAAATCCTCTCTGCAAAGCCTGGCTTCCTGGAGGCCAGCGGCAAGTCCCCTTTTCCTGGGGACTTGAACTCCAAGCCTGAACCTTGGAGCTGGGAGGTGAGGAGCACCCAGGTGTTTCGCCTACAAATAAAACTCTTCCAGCTTTCCATTCTGCAAGTGATTTTAAACACACAGTTTTCTTAAACGCTGAAGGAGGACCATTCCCAGGAACAGTAATCAGTTAATTAGTCAAAAAGGAAAGCTACATTTGGTCATTCAGGGAAGAGTTTAATTTTACTACCTCCTCCATGGGCAATGATAGCACTCATTTAAGTGTTATTAGTTTCAGTGTGTTTTATATTTTAAATATTTGTTTCTGGATTTCTGCCTTTTGGGGAAAAAGAACTTTTTATTTGTTTGCTTTGTGCTATTTTTTTCCTTCCTTTGAAGAGGTAGATTTTTCAGTACCTGAGATGTATGTATTTGTGTCTCCCAACTGGGTAGCGCATCAAAAATCCTTCCTAACATTCAGAAAACTGACAAGGACTCTGCCCAAATACCACATGTTGAAAAGTGACTTTAGTTGGACTTGGACTGAATTTATTTGAACACTTGACTAGCTAAAAAAAATTAAGTTAGCAGCTAAGATATTTAGACAAGTTTTTGTTGTTGTTGTTTCAATTTCCGGTACCAGGGATCAAATTCAGGACCTTACATTTGCCAGGCAGGTGCGGCACCACTCAGTTACATCCCCTGCACTGGATCAGGTTTTATAGTTGTAGCTCCTGTGATGATTCTGAAAACTGTTTTGCTTGGCAGGATATTAAGACACACTGGGAAAGTCTAAGGAATTTCAGGAAGTTAGAGGATTTAGGAAATACAGGAATCATAGTAACTGTTCATTCATTATTGAGCCCCAAAAGTAATATTCAGTTATTTATTTCACAATATTTATTCCGTGTCTACTACAAGCCAGGTACTTTCTACGTGTTATTATTCAATAGTGAAGAAATTAAAAGTGTATAGAAACCCTAGCCCCTTGAAGAGAGAGTCACATCCATGGATCATGCATCATGGAATTTCCATGACTAATTGGAGTTGCCTCCATTTTATCACGTTCTATTGTTATTGAAAATCACTCTGAGTGGAACCATTAACTTAAAGTTTTATCTCATTTCACCAGTGATTTTCTAAATCATCTTTACTCTGTTAAGGGGTAAAGGACACCCTCTGTTGTGGGTGGCCTCACTTGGGTGTCCTGAGGTGGGTATGCTCTGACTCCTGTCACCAAAGCCCACACTCACTAAGCAGCTCCCCATACTCAAGGCCGTGAGCACATTCACTACTGCACATAGTTCCCTTTGTTCTTCACTTCTCATGATGAGAATGTTGCAGATCTACCTATAACTGTTTCAGCACTTACTCTAAATTTGTTAATTTTTTAATTGTGGAAGTTGTTTTGGTATCTGCACAACTGTCTTATTTATTTATTTCTATTGGCTTGTGTCATAATATGTTATCTATCCCATTTTGTTGTCCAACTCATTGGCCAATTGTGAAACTCTTAAGCCAACTCGCTATTGATAGAAGTTTTGAGGATTTAGCAATGAAAGATAATTCTGTTTCATACCTTGCTGGGAGAGAGGACTAATCTGAAACTCTCCCAGGGGCTTCTTAATTATCTTCTGAGTTCCATTCAGATGATTCTGTTTCTACTTAGCATCAGGGGTTGATATCGTTATGTTCCTAATTCATAATATTTCTTCTTCATTTCCAATTTGTCTAAAAGACTGTAATCAGGTTGGTAACACAAATAAGCAGAAAAGTCATAAGACGTGTGCAGTCCATTAGAAATATGGTTTTCTGTTTTGCTTTGATATTTCCAGGAACAACAAACACAATGAGAAGAAATTGTCCAACAATGGTGGAGATTCTGTTGGAGACATGGTTTGAGCTCGCGCTCACCCTCTTTCTCTCTCTCTCTTTCTCTCTCTGTGTGTGTGTGTGTGTGTGTGTCTATCTCTCTCTCTGCCATCTGGGAAGAAGGGCAATAAACCAAGTTGCATACAGGTCAGGGATGGGTGCCAGCATTGCCTGATGAGATTTCCCAAGATGAGATGTCAGGGTACTAGGCTCGTTAGAGTGACCTAAATATAAAAAGCTAAGAAATCAACTTAGTCTTAGAATAAGAGACTGAAATTTCAGAAAAGAGCATCTTAACCAAATGTAAAGGAAAGGCTCCTGACAGCAATATATTTAGGATTTGGGGAGAATTTCCCAGGAGAAATGGCAGGAACATTGTCCCAGAATATACTAAAATAACAAAAAAGAGAAAATAATGATCATTTCCCATTGGACCAAGAAGCAGATCTGGTACAGCTCAGGGCCGGAATCTGAAGATCCCATACAGGGGTGATGCTAGGTAGATTGGGAAATGCATGCCTGTTATAAACTAGCACTGGTGGCAGAAAGAAAAACTTATCTAGGTGCGTTTCTAACCAGTATCTGGGCAAAATATAATAAAAATAATTCTCCAGGAAATTAGCTTCCGTAAGAGAGAAAGAAATGTGTAAGACAGGTAGAAAGGAAGAAATTCCAAAATACCTCCCCGCCCAAGACACGGGAGCGAGGATGAGACCATTCAATCATCAGTCATTCGAAATTAGAAGCCTAAATGATTCTGGAACATGTGAGCTAATAGATCACAATCATCACATTCAATTTCTGGTTAGATGATATGACTTCGATAAAATCCATCATTTTTATTTGCAGTGCAGTAGAAATCGGAGTTGTTAGGTGGCAGGTCTTGCTGAAGTCTGTATATCCCTTTATCATTTCAAGGTTTCATCCACAAACTTCAGGGGCTCCCTGGGACACCTTGGAGGAGTTCTATTACTCTGATACCCACATCGTGGATGAGGTCACTGAGGCACAGATTGAGTGAACCAATGGTTTTCTAAGGCAACATGTCCACGAAGGAGGAACTTGTGGGAAAACTGACCACTTGCTATCAACCCTATGCTCTTTGATAATACAGCCTGCATGTCCTTCCATGGGTTTGGAACATCGGAGAAGAGGGGTGTTCTGGTCTTGTGGCAGACAGTCGAGGCAGAAGTGCCTATGTGACGTGCAGCCCGCAGTCCCTGTCTGCAGAAACACCCTTGTCAGAGCATAGTCTCGTGTCCCCCAAACACGCTTTACATTCATAAGGTCATGATGTCTGCTTAGTACCCCAAGTCAGGGTTTTTGGAAGAGACTCGATCTCAAGAAACTTCACGAACTGGGCCCAGTGCATCCAGCGGTGAGAGACACAAAGGGAACCTGGACCACATTCCCCACCCCAGACTCACCCTTCCCTTCAAGACTCCACACTTGGCTGAATGGGTCAGGCTCAGTCCTGTTTGCTCTGTGGTGAGTAATTTCATTGGTCCTAAACACAAAGCGATTCTCAAGTCATAATTTTCTCTTTTCTCCCCCACCAGTTCTGTCGGAGTCTAATGAACTCATAGAAACTCGGCACATTCAGGAGCTGCAGTGTGGCCATTTGATATGGGTCCACACTGGGGGAGGATCCCCATAATCAAGCCCACTAGCATGTTCACCACTGCACATAGTTCCCTTCTTTCTTCACTTTCCATGCTGAGATGCGTGGGACCTACCCCTAGCAAGGCTCAAGTGCTCAGTGCGGTGTTCGGAACTACGGCCCCGTGCCGTGCCTGGCTCGCCAGCAGTTACTCTTCCTGCCTAACTGGAATTTGGTGTCTTTTGAAAGATATCTCTCTCCCTTTCTCCTGCCCTGCCATCTACTACTCGTTGTCCTGCTTTCAGTCCCTCCCACCTGGGCCTTTTCCCCTTCAGGTGTGAGATCTTGTGGACTCCGGCATTCTGTACCTGGCTAACCTCCTTATGTCACCCAAAGGCCTCCCTTCCTTTATGAGGAAGGATGATAATTCCTTGTGTGTCTGCACCACTGTGTCTTCTTTACCTGTTCAGATGTTGCTGGACACTTACATTGTCACATGATATGTACAACCTATGTATGTGTCTCCCCGGTTCTCTCTCTCAATAATACCCTTCAGAATGAGCCATAGACTAGTAAGATTGTGTAATGTCTATTTACTACAATTGGTACTGGCCTTTGCACTGAGCTATATGTGCAACACTTTTAGTTTTTTGGGTTGTTTTGTTTTGTACTGGGGATCAAACTCAGGACCTTGCACTTGCAAGGCAGGCAGTGGTAGGTTTTTTCTTGTTTGTTTGTTTGTTTGTTTGTTTGTTTTAGCACTGAGTTGCTAAGTTGCCCAGGCTGGGCTGGAACTTGCCACCCTCCTGCCTCAGCCTCCCAGAGCGCTAGGGTACCAGGCATGTGTCACCACACCTGGCTTGTAATTTTTTAAATATTAGTTCTGAGGTGAAACTACTACTTCTGACGTCCAGTCCAGCCTCATGTCCCGTGAAGGATGAGTAAGGTCACACTTGGGCCCTAACTTCGGTCTCTCCTCCTTGCATTTTGCTGAGGCCTGAGGGGCTTGGGGAGAGATGGAAAGGAATAAGCAGTCCTCCTGGCCTGTGGCCACAGGGGGACTTCCTCTTGGGAAAATGAAGTGTCCCTTTGCCCTGCAGTGTTGTCTGTAGAGGCACAGCAACACTCAACAACTATGCCACACACCGAGAGGTCTGATAGGAGATTTTATTAGGCGAGACAGGTCAGGGAAAGAGAAAAAAATGGAAGAAGAGAAAGGAGGAAAAAAGAGAACAAAGACAGGAAGGTCCTTTTATTGGTTTTGGGCCAGGCTATTGCTTATTTATGAGGAGTGGACGACTTTTAACCTATCACAGGCCAGGTTGCCTTTTATGGGTTTAGTCCTGCAGAAATTTAGGTTTGACTCCTCCCAGCCACTGGGGACTTGGGGGAGGGAAACTAAACGTAAGAACATGAGGTCATTTTAAGAGGCAAGAAGCACCAGGAAAATGCAGCCTGTGATGGCAGCGGCTCAGGTTCCTAACACGGTCTCCCTCAGGTTGAGTCTCAGCAGTTGCAGCACAGGGCCAAGGAGGAAAAGTGGAACTTTATCAGGAATTGACCTTCTGGGTGTCCCCTCTGCTAGGGTGGGGGGTGTGACCGAGTGAAACCATCTCCTGCACTGTCACCTTGGCACCCATGTGGGCACACACCGCCGAGAGATAAACACTGTGAACTGGCCCAGCCTTAGCTCTGCAGTTCTCTTAGGCCCCAAAGATTCACATTTTTGAAAATTAAAATTCTTAATGAAGCCAGGCATGGTGGTGCATGCCTGTAATCCTAGCACTTGGGAGGCTGAGGCAGGAGGATCACTGTGAGTTCAAGACCAGCCTGGGCTATGTAGTGAGTTCCAGGTCAATCTCAACTACACGGCAAGACCCTGTCTCAAAAAACAAAAAAAAAATTCTTAATGAAAACATTTTGCAAATCCAGTTGCAAAAGGGAACTGATGTAATGACTGTTCCTGAAGTGGTTTGAGTTTCCAGTGGAAAGAGTTGAATTTTCAGCTCAGTGGAATTTAGAGGGGAAAGAGCTCTCCACAAAGAAGGGCAGCCCAGGAGGGCATCCCGGAGGAGGAGCCATCCCAAGGACCAGGAATGAAGGGCGGTGACTCTAAGGAGAGCACCTATGGATCTCTCTCTCTCTCTCTCTCTCTCTCTCTGTCTCTCTCTCTCTCTGTCTCTCTCTCTCTCTGTCTCACCTTTTATTATTATTAATGGCTCACATACTTGTTTTCAGTATTTCCAAATCTTTCTTGGAGGTAGATGGGTTAAAAAAATAACAATAGTAATAACTAAATTGGAAACCCTGAAGTAGGAAAGGCCGTGACGTGCAGATTGCAGAAGTGAAAGAATTCACCATGGTGGATCACTTCCTGTTGTGAAGATCTAGGAAGGAGTAAGAGAACAGAGCAGAGCAGCTGAGGATGTGGATGAGTTGGGGGAGGCGTCCCCTTGGCCGGGAGGGCTGAGCTGAGATCCAGGACGGTGATTCAGTCTCCACTAAGCAGAATTGAAACAGAGAGTTCAAAAGGCATTTTCATCCCAAAGGAGGAAACGGTCCCGTCCCCCTGCTGTGTGATTGGTGTCTGTGTCAGTGCCGCCTTGTATGGCATTTACAGCTAACTGTTCCAGTCCTGACAGTGAGTCCAGCCAGTACGCAGGGACACAAGTACCTCCTGGGTTCCCAGAAACGCATGTGTATCACCTTACGTCCTCTTCGTAACCAACACTGGGCAGATGAGGAAACTGAGGCAGGGGACAGACCCAGGCCACAGGGATCCAGCATCAGAGCTCTTAGCAGCAGCTCCATGCCCAGTATTTGTCCCCCCGTCCCTGTGGTACCTCAGCAACAGGATGTAGCTGTGCACCCCACAGCCTCTGGCCCACCTCCCCGAGGGACAGGGTTGGACCCTGACACACTGGGCCTGCCCACGCCGCTGTAAATTACTGAAGTTTTCTCCCAAATGATGTTGACTGAATCTTCTGTGAAGTCTGCTGTTGATCTAGTCCTATGTGCATTTAATCCAAAATCTGCAAAGTCTTAGGTGGAAATTAAAAATTTAGCAGACAGCAGTACCACACACCAAGAAGTGTGGACTCCGATAGCCCAGCCCCAGGCTGGACTCCTGGGGGCCTCTCTTTTAATTGTATGTATCACAGTATTGTTGGGGGGGTGTCCTCTGACTGTGGTCTTTTTAAATGCCTCAAACAAGACTTAGGTGACGGGAAATTACAGCCTGACTCAGGGAAGTGCTAGGGGGTGGCACTGGATCGAACAGTTATTCAGTTATCCACATCAAGCCCTGACCAGTTCTGATGTTCTGCTTTCGTTCCGTGATGCCGAATTCCTCTCCCAAGGTTGTAGCTTCTGATTCATGCTCTTTCGCCATCTCCAGCCTCCTCATTTGCACTTTCCGACACTATTTTTAACAAATGAGTCCCCAGTCCTTCCCTTAAGTGCACCCAGTTTCCCCTGTTGAGCACTAGCCATGATGGCGTCATCAGCCGGCCATGCTGGGTGACACCATATAGAGAGATGCCCCGCTCAGCAATGCTCCCTTTGGGCGACCACCCAGAAATTTCATATGCTGTCTCAGCCAAAGCCAAAGAAGGAAGACAGAGCTTCGCTGCCTTTACCACCTCCAGGGCTAAGCCTCCTGTCAGGTGACCATGTCACCATCCTGCCTTCTGGGGTCTGGGGTGGCCGGCCTGAGCGCCGAAGCCCAGCTGGGACCTGGACACAGTGGAGCGAGGCTCCTTCTATGGGGCCAGGGCCCTCATAGTTTTTCTCTCTCTCTCTCTCTCCTTCCCTCCCTCCCTCTCTCTCTCCCTCCCTCTCTCTCCCTCTCCGATCTCCCTCTCCCCATCTCTCCTCCTCTCTCTCTCCCTCTCCCTTTCAGCGGGGCTTTGATAGCACATGCCAAGTTATTTTTAAATATCCACCTCTTTGCCTTCAAAATAGTGTAGAAAGAGTTGTCTAAGAATTTAACTGAAAATGAAGGCTTTGAGGTAATGGATAGGAATTTGGTTTTGTTTTTAAAGTTCCATTCCATTCCCTTGACTGCACATGTAAATGAGGATTTAGGATAGATGCCTTAAAAAATGTGTTCTGAGGGCGAGAATCATCTGCTTTAGACATTTGTGGGCCTCAGAATGTTCTAGAAAGATTCGGATAGAGATGGAAAAAATGAAGGGGAAGGTGGAAAGCATTTTGGAAGAGCTGGGGCACTCCCACAGTACCCCGTGTGAGCTCAGGAATATTTGCCATGCCGGGCAAACAGCCACCTCCCTCTCCCCTGTATCTCCCATCCAGCCCCCAGCAAAACACCTGCCTATGGCAGTTGCCCTTATGTTTAATAATTTAGGAACCAGTTTTTAAATTGCCACATGAGCCCTGCTGTTGGCCAGTGGCTTCTGCACTTGTGCCTTGCAGAGATATCTCTGTAAGCCTCCCAGTTGCAGAATGCAGAGACTCATGTGTCCCCAAAGGAGACCACACGTGCCCTGCACAGATGGTCCCAGGCAGTGCAAATGCATTCAAAGCTGCAGGCCAGGCTGCAGGGTGGATCAGTGCTGTAAGAGCCCCGAGCAGGAGTGAATCTGCCCACAGGCCTGAGCATGCAGGAGTTCGGGGAAAACGTGGGGTTAACTATGAGCTGGACAGAGAAAGGGAAACAGAGGAGCCCTGATCAGACTGTCTGGGCAAACCACATGTGGGGAAAAGCCAGAAAGGTAAACTGAGGCTCAGTGGATGGCAGCTCCCTCTCAACCATTTAAACATTTGACACAAGGAATAAAGCACTTATTAACAGGGAGAGCTGAGTTTCCTGACTAAAAATGGGGGACTTTTAGCAAATCCCATTTGATCTTGGTGTTCAGCAAGTGCCCACTGAGTGCACAATCGCAAAGGGAGCATTTCTTCCTTTCTGCTCCCACACTGGGCTGGCCCATGTTCAAAGCTCCAGAGAGTCCCTGATCAAGTTGCACCTGAATTTCGGAGGGAACAGGCATTCTTGAGAAAGGCTGATCCGTGACTTGGGTCCCAGTCTCATGGAGAGGCAGCTGGTGGCCTGGGGGGAAACTGGTGAGCCTCACATGAAAACAGTGTGCTTTACCGGCTGGCCAACTCCTCCTCAGTAGCAGCTTTGTAAGGAAGATGGAGAAGGTGCTTGTCCGGGGTGGGTGCTGGGTGGGGCACCCAGCTTCCCCTGAGGGTGGAGGTGTAAGGCATAGAGGAGTGATAGCCTGCGGCTGGAGACAGTGGATTCCTCCGTGCACTTGCAGCTTTCTGTTGCAGTGGGTCACCAGGGCAAGTCGCAGAGCTCACAACACAGATGTCACTGTCACCTCTCCTACTAGCTCTGCTTCAAATGCCCAGCTCCCACCAGAAAAGCCAGTGCTGGATGGAGGAAGCTGAAGAGGGTGGTGAGATGCCACAGTCGCTGTGTGGATCCACTGCGGCTGCGACAGGGCCCACACACTGTGCCTAGGGTATTCAGTGCACTGTTACAGTTCTCCAGGCCGGAAGTTGAAAAGACAGCTCCCTGGGTTTGCACTAAGGTCGTGGCAGCAGCATCTCCCAAACTCCCTCCAATTCCCCAGCCTTCTCAAGGTACACAGACCCCTGTGACCATGCCAGGCCTTAGTGACCAGGGAGCTGTCCCTGTCTAATAACCTTGGGCTTAGCCATCTGCCTGAAAGGCGTCCCGTTCAGAGGTTCGAGGAACCTCCTTGGGGATGTGCTTCTGCCCACCCCAGGCCCTGTCATCTTCCAGGCTCTGGCGACCACTTAAGGGTGTGTTAGACAGACGTTTTCAAATTAGAAGATGACATCAGCCAATTAGAAGCAAGGGCTCACAGTTAAATTCATATTACTCTTTTATATAAGCTTTTTGTATCCATCTTAGTGGGTCTTTGTCTTCCCTGTTTCCAGAGATGTTTTTTTTAAACAGAGAAATGATGATCAAACCCACTGACACATTTAACAGCCCTTCCATACTAAGCAAATTGGTGGAACTAAAATGGCTTATTCTCTCCGGGTTCGGCTCTGATTCGTTGACATCTGTGGGCAGCCAGTCATATAAGCATGCGTCCTTGGCACCATCCCACTTCCTACTGTTCTGATTAAAATTGTTCTCTGAAATGCCTATCAGTGGAAATCTGCAGATGACACCTGGAATTGTGGGCATTTGATTCTGCACTTACAGTTGGCTCAGCACAGTCTCTTCCCGACGTTACTACAGGAGTCACAGCGGCTCACAGGGAGCACTCTCTTCCAGGGTCTGAATTAGGGATGGGCACCTCTTGCTTTTATATAAGGTTGCCCTGTGATGGAGACACTTAGGCATGTGAGAGTGGAAGTGTTTCCCTTGGTCTCACGGTTCAGGAAGATCCCTGCCTGCCTTGAGTTAAAAGAAACTTCACATCATCTGGGAGAATCCAGGGCTTTCTCCTGACTTCCTGCTCTGCGCTAGCTGTAGAAATAACACAAAGACACAGAACAGTATTAATAGATGCAACTGCCCGCAGGGTGGCTGGTGAGGGTGGATGTTGTCCAACATGTGAGTGTTTGTTCACTGAACATCAACTTCACAGCCACTATTGGTTCATGTGCTGAGATGTGTTGTGTAAGATTCACTGAGTTACTGCAGCTCCCACCAGAACCCAAAAATGAAACCCCAAAAAGAAGGACAAAGAAAACAAAAGATGACAATGAAGTTGCCTGGCTAGATTCACATGTATTCTGCCATAGGAGTCCCATGGGATCCTATAAACTACAACACTGGCTCCGTGAAATATGTGGGCATCTTGGGTATTTGTGTTTACTTGAAATTAGGGATGAGATGCTTGAGTTCAAGTGCTCTGTGTGTTATATGATGTATAAATGTCTCCTGGGGAGATGTGTGAGGTTGCACAAGGCCTTTCTACAGCTAGTTTTTAATTTTTTGTAGGGTCTGTTAGACTGTATTTCTTTTTTGAAGGGGGTCCTTAAATCCGCACTAAAGAATATTTCATGAGAGACTGTGGTCTGATTTAAGCAGGCCTGGAAAAGATAAGTTTGCATGCAGATTGTTTATTTTGCCAAAGAGTCATTCTATTTGCAAAAGACTTCAGCACAAACATGTTTGGATTGTAAGCTCTCTTAGGGTTTTTCAATAGGATTTTCCTGTCTAGAGCTTGGGCTTAGCACTCAGGAAACTGGGATAAAGTGTATTTTCACTTAGCACAACTTTAGTTCTTCAACATCCGCATTGCTACCTTCTTGTTTTTATTTTCCTACTTCCCTGGGCCACCTTTTCATGGATTCTCTTGCCTGGCTTCCCCTCTGCTTGGCCCTTCATGCACCAGTGGCCACACGCAGCCCACCCTGCAGCACCATGCTCAGTTGCATTTTCCCAGGCACCCAGCCCTCCCCTCACCATCCCTGTACCCCACAAACTTGACCACCATGAGGTCTCAGGGGCTGGCTAGATGTCCTCACCATCAGCTGTCATGAACCCTCTATAATCACTTTCTGCTGTATGGTAGGCATATTTTTTACCCTAATGGGTACTGAACCCAGGACCTTAGTGCTGAGCTATGCCCCCAGGACTTTTTTTAAAGTTTTGTTTTAATTTTTATTTTTTGAGATGGTGTCCCACTGAGTGACTAGTTGCCCAGGTTGGTTTGTCCTGCCTCAGTTTACCAAAGTGCAGGGATTACAGGTTTATGTGACCACCCGGATTCATACTGTGATTTAAGTACTTGCTCTACCTGTTAGACCAAAAACTGAAGTCACTGATACTTCTTGAAATGAGTCTCCCTCCTCCATTGTCTATCCTTACTTGGCCTTACTGGGCCCACAGTGCCCACCGTCCCCACGGGGACATCCTCCAAGGCTCCAAAGAGATAGATGAAACCATAGAATAGTGAGCCCTATGTAGACCATGTTTTCCCCATGTATATTTCCCCGTGATAGTTTATTCTATAAATTAGACACAATACAAGATTAGCAACAACAACTCCTAGTTAATAGAGCAATTATGACAGTATGCAGTAGTGAAAAGTTATTTAAAATATATTCATTGCTTATTTCTGTAATTGTCTGTTTTCCTTACCACACAATGCTATTATTCTTTTTTCCTCCACTTTTTTGTTAATGTATGTGTGCAGTGATTGCACCCACCGTGGGCAGTTGGTCCATGCACAGATGCATCTTAATCCTTTTTGCTTCCTCTTCTCCTCCCTCATCTCCACTCCCTCCATCTCTTGGTGATATGTGTACACACCGTGCTGGACTATGTCTTGTGAAAACCACATTCTATGGAAAATACTCAATGAGGAAGAATAAAACCTACACAGGATGTATCCTAGCTAAAGTACCACATATTTTGCCTAATGTGTAATGAAAATCTGTAGTTTAACTTTAGCCCCTGAGCTGCTGTTAAAATGGCCTTGCCCACTATTTCATTATATTTCTACTGATATGAAAATGGCCTGATAAATATGTTTGTTTTACTTTTTCATCCATTTGAGAGGTACTTCCCAGGCCTGGGATCCTTTACAGGGTGTCAGTAGGCAGATATTTACAAAAGTCATAGAAAGATCTTGTCTCTGTGCTTATAGAGTTACTCGAGAAAAGTTTTGCTTACTGTAAGCTTCCTAGTAATGAACTCTAATCTGCTATTTTCCAAAGTGATGAAGTCCCATACTACTTACATTTTTTAATTTTCCCCTCCTATCCTTTCTTTCTCCTTCCTTCCTCTCAGCCATCCATCTGCCCATTCTTCCACCTGTGCATCCATTCTTCTATCTGTTATTCCTTTCACCCATCCATCCACCCATCCACCCATCCATCCATCCACCCATCCATCTATCCATCCACCCATCTGTCCGCCCATCCATCCCCCCATCCCCCCATCCATCCATCCATCCCCCCATCCATGTACCCTTTCATGTACCCATCCCACGGAGCCATCCATTATTCCATCCTTTCACCCTTTCACGTGCCCACCCACCCATCCGCTAATCAGTGTTTATTGAGCAATCCACTAAACATGGAGAGGTACATAGCATAAAATATGCATTTGAGGTAGGCCCTGGCCTCACAGGGCAGTGTGTGAATGGGCAGCTTGGGCAGGGCAGGTAGACTGAAGGAAGAACTTAACACAGCTAATGCCATAGTGTGGGAGAGGAGCAGAGGGGAAAGGCAGACACGCCCCACTGGGCTTCCCAAATTTATCCTGCTCTTCCCCCTTTTCTGTTATTTCTATGTTCCTAAAATGATGAATTTTACCAGAAGCTAATCTATATTTAAAAATCTCTTCTAAGATAATACTTTTTCATGCATTGGCTATGCCAGGATAAAAGGAGGGGTAAGTTCAAATGAGGTTCACTGAAAAGTGTGCTATTATGGATATAAGAACATTCACTGCCTGCGAAATTCAGAAATTCAAAAAAAAATCCTTGGTAGCTTTCCAGCGTCAAACATCAAGAAGAAATAAAAGGAGTTCCCATGTCACATTTTAGATAATGTTTTCCCTTATTTTCCCTCTGTCTCTCCCACAAACATGTAGGGTGAACATCACACGCTAGGAAGCTGAGCTCAAGTAGCAGGTACAAATTCATAAGTGGGAAATGAGGACGTTATTCTGCTTGTGGCCCTGACCAAAAAGAAAAAAAAAAAAAGAATGGTATTTCCCTAAATTCCTCCACCCAGAAATGACCATATTGGAATGTAGCTGTCCACCTTTTCCATAATCATATATATTTTAAAAATTAAGACTGTCGCAACCCATTTTTAGAGCAAAAAAAGTTTTCTTTTCAGTCAGGAAACATGGTACGGGGAAATTTTATTTCATGGGGCGATCAGTTATCAGAGTGTGAGATGAGACAGAATGGAGAGAAAAGAAAGGAAAGGAATGAAAGAAAGAACGGCAAAAAAAAAAAAAGGCATAAAGCTCAGAAAAGAGCCTGAGAACCGGGGCCCCTGCCGTTCTCACTCTCTGGAAGACTCCTCCCTGCATTCCACCCACTAAATTGCAAACTAGCTTAACTAGCTGGTTACTCTCCTGCAGCTGTGGCTTGGCTGCCTTTGGATACCCGAGCCAGCCCACTGCGGGCAAAGGGAAGATGCCCTTGAGCCAGGACAGCAGTGAGGAGGCCAACTAGGAGCCAGGTTGGAGGGAGCAGTTCTGCTGCTCGCAGTTTGGGGGTGCACAGCTCATCCCGGGGTGAGCCTCGGAAAGGCCTGTGGAAACCATCCCTTCCCTGAAGAACTCCTTTGTCAGTGGCCCGCAGCCCTTGACAGATCTCTGCAGTGCTCTGAGTTTCTTTCAGCCCACGAAGTTGCCTTAACTTCTTTGCATATGAAATTGAAATGATGTCACCTTCTACCCTCCATGCACACAGCCCTGTGGCGGAGGAGACCATAAAGAAAGCCTCCCCGGCGTTCACTGGTCCGGTTGTAATGGACTGATGGTGGGTATTGTCTGAGTGACACTTAGCCCTTCTTTGCCCCCTGGTCTATACATATATGTGCACACGCCCACATCCCACAGTTTCGTGAGCTGGTGTGCTTCCTTACAGGGGTTTGAAACTCTGTGGAGAGGAGCTGGGTGTGGGCTGTCTCCTAGAAATATTAACTTCCACTCACCTCCTACTCTTGCACTAACCTTGCTTTTCCATACACTCTCAGGTAAAAGATTGCTAAAGTGGAAATGACTTTTGTCACCATTTGCAGAGATCAGGAACCAGGCACCACATGGCTGGCAGTGTGGTCCAGGTCACACGAGGGGCAGGAGGTGAAGCACCCATACATCATGCTTGCTGGTGTCCTGTGGCTCATGGTTACTCCAGATCCAGAGATGGAGATGAGGAGGGCACAGCCTAGAGATCAAGTGTGTCTCTAGCGACAGCCAAGGAGAAGGCAGCTTCCAGTGAACAGGCTGGCCCTGTGCTTGTCCTGTAAAAGTGAAGCCACTGTTCTTCTTTCAGTTGTGTTTGCAGAAGGCGTTCGTCCCCAGGTGCCTCTGCTAAGGTGCTGCTGTAGCTGAGCTCACTCCAGGTGTGCACAGCACTCAGGTTTCATGCTGAGGCTGAGGTTTGCCTGTGGACCTTTGTCCCAGCCTGTGCCCTCTCTGGGGCACACTCCTGGCAGATAGGGGGACACAGGAGAGCTCTGCCACTTGGCAAGCAGCACCCTCCACATGCTTCAGAGGCAGAGGAAGTTTTCCTTCGGGCACATGTTCACAGAAGTCAAATGCACATCACGGATGCACCTAAAATAGCCCCAGCTGTACCACCCTCTTTCCCCAAAGACAGGAACAGCTTCCTCAGAAGCCAGGGTGAAAGCTATTGATCCAGCCAAACACCCTCATTTTTCTAGTGACAACACCAAGATCCAGAGAGTGGGTGTGCCGGTAGGGTCTCTGAGCTCCTGGGCTCCAGGAAGGAGGCCTTTAATGATCTTGGCTTTCCTTGGTTGTGCTAAGAACTGCAGTGCAGGCTTCCCCTCTGTCCCTAAGCTCTGAGAAAGCCCCAAGGATCCAAGATGCTAACGAATAATCCAACAAGAACCCTGGAACATTCATCCCCTTTTGCCATGTGATGCTCTTACCCTTAACCTTACCTTGTTATGGAGCAATTAGGACACTTCCTCTGTCTCTTGGCCCCTAAGCCCGAGAAATTCAAGCCTGTAGGGCTCTGTGGCCATTCTCCTTCTGTGTGCAACCTGACACTATCTTTTCCACAGGTAGCAGGTGCAGTGGCGAGAGGTTGCCTGGCACTGTGGGATTTCTGGGCACCCTAAGCATTAGGCAAAGAAGAACCCAGCTTTAAATGTCACCCCTGCCCCCCCATACATACACAAATGATATGACTTTAGTTACTTAAGCTCCCTGTCCCCATCTTTGGAGAAAGAGCATCTCCAATCTGGTGTTGGAGTTGATGTGGTTTCTGAGGAAGGGCCTGGCACCTGAGACCCCTGCACAAGGGGTACAGGTACCCCCTCACCCTTGGTAGAGGTGCTCATTCTCCTGACCCGTGGGTGTGCAGGACAGGGCAGGCCAGGAGGGGACTCGCATCAGAATGAGGTTTGTGTGGGAGCAATTGGTAGCACTTCCAAGCAAATGTGGGAGACCCTAAGATTTTGGATCCAGGATGCTCCCTGTATCCCTCTATACCAACGACTTGTACTTCAAGGTGAGGACATTCGGATGCTTACTGCGCAAAGTTAAGTCTTGGCGGTGCCTGGGTTTGACACTGGCTTAGGTGTGACAAAGCTGTCGGCTCAGTGGCATTAGACCAGATGACTTTCTACCTAGGTTCCCGAGGTTGTACTAAGTATCACAGCTACTTGTTATTGGATATGCCATACTTCCCAAACCTTCTGATGAAAATAGGCAAGAAGGACAGGAGAGGGGCAGGAGTGGGACAGGGAGGAGAGGGAAGAGGATCCAGAAAGGAGGATGTGGGATGAGAGTGCTCCAGTTTCTCCTTCAAAAATATCCATCTTGTTGAGGAGAGGAACAGCAGGGAGTCCTCAGCAATTTGTGGCAGGTTAAGGAGATCGGGAAGTCCCAGTGTGATGGGATGGGCTGCATCTCAGACTAAATTCCTGAGCTCCTGGAAGGATGAAAAGTATAATGATACACTGTATCTGTTTGCTATCTACAAATTCACATGCAAAGCAAATAGAACCGTTGATCTTTCAATAAAGAATAGATTTTCTGTGCCTCTGCCTGCTAGCAGTAAGACCCATTCATAGCCAGGCTTCCTGATGCTATAGAAATTTTTAAATTAAGAATGAAGGGGGAAGCTGGGCATGGTGGTGCATGCCTATAATCCCAGCACTTGGAAGGCTGAGGCAGGAGGATCGCTGCGAATTTGAAACCAGCCTGGGCTACATTGTGAGTTCCAGGTCAGTCTCAACTACATAGTGAGACCCTGTCTCAAAAAAAACAAAACAAAAAAAAAAACAAAGAGCGGGTTAGGGTGCATGTTGTAAAAAATATAGAATGAAATGGCATAAGTGTACAACTTTACCAAGGAAATCAGCCAGCTATCTGAGGTTTTAGTGGGAGGGCAAAGCTGTGATGGGCTTGGGGTGAAATGTGTAGGGACTGGGAGGGGCTGGAGCTTACATTAGCCAATCAGAACACAAGATAGAAGACAAACCTACCCAAAGGCCAGAGGAAGGAAGACACAAGTTTCTGTTGAAGAAAAGTTAGTACCCAGGACAGTAAGATTAAGAGGTGGGAGACATAGGGAAAAGAGTGACAAGGGCTAGGTGAGGGATGGGGGTCCAGGGTAGGGATAGGACTGCAGGCAGAGGGATCAGGAAGATGATCAGGGACAGGAACATCACTAGATGCAATGAAGCTGAACTGTCACCTTATTTTTGCATGCCAACAACAAATTCAAACAAAGCTCTAAAAATAATAGTCTAAATCAGTTTGGGCAAGACAGTGCTCGCCAGTAATCCCAGCACTCTGGCAGGCTGGGGCAGAAAGACCACAAGTATAACCCCAGCTTGGGCAACACAGTGATTTAGTGAAATCCTGTCTCAAAATAAAAATAAAAAGAAGGCTGGGGTATAGTTCAGTAAAAAGGCCTTGGGGCCGATCTCTAGTACAGTAACATCAAAAACTAAAGAGAAATATATTTTTTCATTAAATTTATTTGTACTTTTTAGGTATACAGTACAGTTACATTCATCCCTGGGATCTTGTACATTTACATGACAGGTCTTGGTTCTCATTTTCACCCCATTCACCCGCCCTCCCTTCCACCCCTCCACCCTCCCCTATTTACAAAGACTGTGTTTCCATTTTTTCCTTTGCTCATATTTTTTGTTTTCCCTTATTTCCTTTCCCCTACACTTCCCACTTCCCCTACACTTCCCACTTCCCCTATACCTTTAGGCCTTTTCTTCCTATTTCACATCATCAGTAGATGATGACAACTTGGATCTTATTTACACTTTTAGTTTTTTATACCAGAGAACCTATTCGGCATTTATTTATTTATTTTGTCCTATTTATTTCGCTTAAGAGTATGACCTCAATATGCATCCAGGGCGCTACCATATCTGGCTAAGAGGAAAGATTTTTACTTTGGGTATACAAAAAACTAGTTTCTTTTTACTGTGTGTCACCCCTGCCTCTCCAGAAAGAAAACCACCAGGTCCCTGAGTACATAAGTGATAACCTGGGGACCGAAACTAAAAATGGATTGTATAGCTGGACATGGTAGTGCATCCTTTAATCCCAACACTCAGGAGGACTGCTGCAAGTTCGAGGCCAGCCTGAACTACATAAGCAAGACTCACTCTTGGCTCAAAAACACAAAACAAGAGCGGGGCAGGGTGGTATACTCCCTTTGTTCAGTCTGTCCAATCACATAGGCCGTTCCACACAGAACACCCTCTGTCCCTCAATCAGGTTTTTTCTTAAAAAGAAATATTTTTAAGTCCCGCTCAGTCCCTGGAGCCCTGCAGGTCCCTGGCCCTGGTGAGGGAGCACAGCGCTCCGTTCTCATGCCAGCCAGGCTTGGAATCCGAGGCCGCTCCGTGATGCCAGCCAGGACCTTCTGTAACCGAATTCCATTACTGCTTCCTGAAACGTCGCCAATGCGGAGGATGTTAGGGAAAGCAAACCCTCAACGCGGGGTGCTATTCATTTGTAGAGACAGCCAAGCAGCGGTATGAGCTTTATTTACCAGGCTCCTTGGCTTTCTCTTTACCTGAAATCGTTTCATTTCCAGCATTAGTAACCGACAGATGCATATGTGATGTCTCCAAAAATAACCTCTCTTAACTTTCAAGATCTGCCTCCATTGTCGAGGTGCCACTCGGAGCGTGTGGGCGACAGCAGAGCCCTCCAGATTCAGGACGTGAGAGCACCCTGTCCGGTGTCCTCAGACTGCAGCCCCTCATGAGGGCCTCTGTGCTCCTTTATGGCCTTCGGTGCAGGGAGCGAGGACAAGTGTGGTATGATGAGCTCATCCAACACTGATTTTTAATTGAAACGACCTAGAAAACAACCACATGTACGAGTTATATCCTCCTCCCCTACTCCCTGCTTAATTCTCACATGCCTGCAGCAGGGCGATGAAGGCACATTACAGAGAAATAGGCCCTTGCATTTCACAAATGCAGCTTCTGGCCCTGGTACATGGAGGAAAGTTGTCATTTCAAACTCATGGAAGAAGCTCTCGATGTAGACTGATTTCACATAAGACAAGTGTGGACCTGGGTGGAAGCTAGAAGTCCGGCTTCCTGTGTCCCTCTGATCTGCACGGTGTCTGTCATACAAAAGAGAAGCCAATAAACAGACCAAAACTCTCCACAACAGAAATATTTCTAGGCAGTGGCTGTTGGCCCTGTGACTCCAGGACCTGTCCATGGCAAAGTCTGCATCACCAGTGCAATGTGAGGGCCAGGGTCCTCTCACTGGGCCACTGCAGACTTCCGGTCACAGCAGTTACCAAGATGGAGACCACCCCTGACCCCAAGGCAGCGGCTCCCTAAGTTTCATCTGTGCACCTGGGGCCCTTTCTGCTCTTTCCTAAATCCCTCCTTGGGAGGAATCAGAGCCAGGGTTCCACAGTGCTTACTCTGTCCAGGGTGCCAGACATCCTACTTTTTCTCTTCTCCAAGCCATGGACACCTTGATGATTGTCCCAGGCTCAGGGCTCCCCACCACCAAACTAGCATAGGACACGGCCCAGAGGCACAAGGAGGGGTCCCTGGGCATCCTGCCTCCTCCACCCCTGGGGTAAGGGTGCCCCGCAGGCTGGGATCTCCAGCACCCAGAGGATAGAGCAGACTGAGCCTCCACTTTTCCATGGGCACTGGCTTGGGCACCACTCAGTCATATGGTCTGTTCCCTACTCAGAGGACCCTCACCCAGCTTTTACTCCACTGGGACTGAGAGGTGGCAGGGAGGGGCTGATCCTGCACTGAGCACAGCCTCACCCAGACATGCTCCAGTCCTTCTGTTTTCTGATGCTTTTTTAATTTTTCATTTTTCTATTGACAAATTTTAGTCTTCCGTATTTGTGAGGCACCAAATAATGTTTTGATTTTTGATGCAACATAGAATGGTGAAGTCAAGCTACTGCCATCATCGTCCTCAAATATTTAACTTGTTCGCGATGAGAGCATTAGAAATTTTCTCTTAGAAAAATTGAAATGTGCAGCTCTCAGTTACTGGCAAAGGTGCTGCGATGTGCAATTGATCTAACAGAAGTCAAGTGAAATCTGGCTGCAGCTTCACACACCTAAAAGATCATCTCCATCTCTCCCCAATCCCATCCCCATCCCTGGCCTCCAGTAACCACTTTTCTACTTTGCTTCTCTGCTTGATTGCTTTTGATTTCCCATTGGCTTAGTACGTTTCTTATTGCTATAGCAAAATACCTGAGGAGGAGACTTTATAAAGCAAAGAGGTGTTCTGAGCTCACAACGTGGGGGCTTGCCAAGTCGAAGATGAGGCAGCCTTTCATGCTCAGCCTCTGCTGAGAACTTCATGGCAGAAGCCTCACGGTGGGAATGGATGGAGTGAATGGTCACATAGTAGGGCTGGGTGACAGGACACTTGGGGATCATGGAATCTTCTTATAGCAACCTAGTCCCCTGGGAAGTAGTCGCCATCCTGCAAGAATCAAGAGGCATAGCTGAAAAATATTGGCATGTTTAAACTTCAAGAGACAATTTACAGTAAAACCTACCTTGCCATGTGTTCCCCTCAAAGTCCTCCCTCTCACTTCAAGCACACTCATCCCACCCTCCTTGCTATTTTCTGAAGCAGCTCTGGAGTCCTCTTTCCTGAGTGTCTTTCTGAGGTGGGATCAAAAACTCTGGTGAATGAAAAACAAACCAACAAATATGGTGACTTCTGCTGCCCAGCGCCATCCAACAGAAAGGCAGCTCGTAAAAACGTGACCCTGTGACCTCATCCACCTTCCACCAGATCTGGCACTGTGTGACTCCCGGCTCTTCCCCAAAGTCAAAATGATCATGAAAGGGAGATGTTTTGAATCCATTCAGGACATGAAGGCTTCCAGAACAGTGCAGCTAAAGACTCTCAGGAAAAAGAACTCCAGAGCGGCTGCAGAAAGTGGCGAGGACAATGGGATAAGGGTGCTTGAAGCAAGAAAGGATTTAGAGAGGCATTAATGGCAGTGTGTTTTTTACTGTAATTTACTGTTTAATTTAAACATTGACCAGACCTTTTAGTCACACCTTTATCTAAGTATAATGTGAGGGGAGTGGCTGTGGCAGATTAATGGAAACCCAGTGGCTGGATCCTTAAACCAGACATCCTGCTTTGTGTCTGTTTTTGCTACTTTCCCCCAACAAGACTTGGATATCTTAGGTGATGACTCATTCCTCCTGCAGATGTCTAGGAATTAGTCAGCGGTAGACAGACAGATCAGAAATGGATGGGTGAAGGTACAGATGAACTGATGATCTCTCTCCCACTCCTCCACGGCGTGGCACATTTGTCTCATGCTTTTCCCCATGTGACCCCCTACTCTGGGCACCACTGGAATAAAAATCAGAGATGCTACATCTGCAACTTGCAGGAGAGACAGAATAGGGATAGGACCTCCACAACCTTACGCACTAGCTCTGTGCCTCTGAGAAGCTCCTTTGCTCTGTGCCTGGCGGACCCGGGGAATTTCTATCACAGGTGCATAGGTGGTGGTGGCCCTGGGCAGTGCCTGTGTGTATCCCACAGTGACGCTCCATGAACCCTGACTCCCATCTGGCAGAAGGCTCTGGTCTCCTCCCCTCAAGAGTACAGATAGGGAGACCCCAGGAGTTGCCTGCCAGATGCCTGCTCCTCCTGAGTCAGGACTGCATGCATGGAAACAAGGATCAAAGGTGTGTCAGGGAAAGTGGCTTCAAGTGACTTCCCTGAGCTCAGCGTGCACCCCGTCAGCCACAGGCAATGTCAGGCTGTCAGGCCAGCCCACCACCCAGCTGCCGCTGGAGGGGGATCTCCACAGCATGACATGTAGACAGGGAACTGGCTGCCACCATTACATGTCACCTTGCAGGCGTGCTGCTGGCTGGTGGCGGTTGACATACACAGGGAATTTTCCCGCATGCCCTCACAACTCAGCAAGACCCAGAAATCATCCCTCAAAAAGAATTCTGTTTCATATATACTGAGATTTATAGTTCTGATGTCACTTCCTCAAAAATGCACGAGGAAAGGACAACACGTATTTTTTTTAAACGCATTCTAATGAATCACTTTCAGAAATTGGAGCTGGGCGAATCCCTGCCAACCAAAATAAAACTGTACCTCCAAAGCACTAAGGAAATGGAAAGATTCTGGCACTGAGGCAGGAGTCTATTTAACACCTTGTAAGTCGTCCCCCTGCCCTCCCGCTACACTATCATAGACTGATCTCAGACAACCCCCGACTTTCTTTATCCTTTCTCTAAGTATGTTGTTTAATTATGAAACAAATTTAGCTCACTGATTTTCCATGTTGAGAAAATCACTATTCACCACATAAAAGGTTGTCAAGTGGGTCACCAGGCTCCATCTACTGACAAGTCGCTGTAGAATTTGAGTGCAGTTGAAACGCAGGGAAAGAGTACTTGATTTGTATTCTGAGCAATGCTAGGCAAATAAACAGTTAAAAATAAACCTAAAGAGGTTGTCAGGTATGATTTCCTGCTTAATCATGGAAGGACTTCAAAACAAGTTGATTTTTTTTACCCCAGAGGGATTTATAAATTATAATTTGTAAACATGATTTCCATTTCAGCTTTGAGAAGCCAGCACACTTGTGGTTGAGAGGACAAAAGCTTTGCAGGCAGATAGATATGCATGGTTCTGATTCTTCCACATCTGTGTGTGTGACTTCAATGCATTATGGGATGGTAACATGTGCTGTCTTGGATTGGTGTGAGATTCACAGATGGTCCCTATAATGTTGGTCATTTATAGACCACAGGTGACCCAAGTATCAAAACACCAATAGTTTCTGCTCGTGGGGGTTTAAGTAGTTTTAGGCTTCTGAGTGGCAGGTCAGCAAGGCCACCCTTGTGACCCAGAGTTCCATGGGCAGACCCCCACCCTGCAGACACACCTGCAAAGGTGTTTGAGGATGCTCAGAAAAGAATGTGCACTCTTCTAAACTTGCAGTAATAAAACCATGGAAATCCTTGTGTTCCAAATATATGGGAGAGGATGATAAATCTTTATTCACATATACATCATGATTCTATGAATTCTCAAAGGAAGGATAACACAGATCCATGAAAGCCCATGAAGATAGCAGATCCATGATCCATGGTCTAGAGATGAAGAATTCATTCCAAACTTGTTGAATATGATTTCATTTGCATAAAACAGTCGTATTAATTATTTTACATACTTTGATGTATGAAGAGTCTAATATACATATAAATGTGTCTAGATATACTTATATGTTTTTATGTACTCAAACATGCTTGGGAAAGCACACAAGACATCTACCTGGGTCCCTAGTGTGTCATTTCTTGCAGAGGGATGGAGACAGAGATCCCAAAGACTTTTCTACTGCCCGCATTTCTTGTAGTTAGCTTGCACTTGTCCTATATAGCTTTTTTTAAAAATCTACTCCATTTTATAGATGAAACAATAGTAATTAAATTGTCCTCTCACCTAGCTCATAATACCAGTAAATACTCAGAATTGCATACAAGTTTGTTGCTGTTCACACCTCTATATGAGATTTAAGGACAAAATAGCCACCGTCAATATCATCAGTACAGTTACCATTTATTTGAAAACAGCAAGCAAAGGTGGATGTTCTGAGACATATTCTGCATCAGACTGAGATTATTGAGTTAGGTAGATTAGACTCATGACTGCTTAAGGTGTCAGATATGGAACAGTCCATAAGAATTTCAAATCATCAAAGGTGGGTGGTATGTTTACATTGTGTACAAAAGCTTATTATGATGATTTAACTAGGGTCACAGTTGATTTTCCCAGAATTAGATTTTCAACACTGTCAGGTAGCAAAGAAACTCTGTATCATCCAATGAATGAGTAACTTCACTAAATAATGTCAGTATTTTCAAATTAGATTACTCTTTCTTGCCCAAATCACAAACATATAGAACTTAGGATACACCTTTCAGAATATCTGAAGAATCAAAGGAACCTATATGTAGATCAGAGAGCACAAGGTCTGACCAGCAGTAGGTGGTCAACAAATGTTAATTCCTTTCCATTTTGTTTCCTAAATTTTATAAACGAGCACAAAACTGTCAGTAACTAAAGTTGTTTTTGGTAACCTAGTCAAATAACCTTTTAGACAGTATGTGAAACATGAGTTTTAATTTCATGGGTAAACATGAAAATTATTTGTGCTAGTTTTAAAACAATGATGTGGATTATATTATAAATCTTGTCCCCCAAATGAGTCTTTCCTAGCTCAAACCAATAAACATGGAGTTTCTTAGGACACAGTCGGCTTTCCACACTAGTCCATGCTGAGCTACAGACACTGGCAGGTGGTGACCGCAGGCATCCCTTACCAATGGCACCATTCTGCAGCCCTTCCCCAATGGACCCCAGTTGTCTAGCATCCTGCTGGTTTGCCCAAAAGACCAGGGGTGCAGGTTTGTGGGAGACACGCAGGATTCTACTGTAGGCTGCTAAAAACTGGATCTGCTGATTAGATATCTCAGTGGAGGTTGAATCCATGAGTCTAAGTTCAGAGGTGAGTTCCATCCACAAATGTGCCTTTGAGAGCCATCTATGTTGAGATAGTGTTTAATACAATGAGATCAAGTGTGGTCAGATAAAACAAGTAGAGACAAGAGGGTCAGAGTGTGAGAGCTAGGATCTGCAGCACTCCAGACCGGGGCCAAGTAGAAATTAGGGAAAAAAATGTACAGGAAGTGGATTAAGAGAATTAATATCTAGACTATATAAAGAACTAAAAAAAAGTAGACCCCCCCAAATAAAAGACCCGATCAAAAACTGGACAAATGAAATATATGAACGCTTCTCAGGCGAACTACAGATGGCAATAATCACATGTAGAAATGCTCGATATTGCTGGCCACTGGCGGAACGCAAATTAAGACAACATCGAGATAATATCTTACCACAAAAAGAATGGTCATCGTCAAGAAATCAAACAATAACAGGTGCAGATGAGGCTGTGGGGTAAAAGGACCCTCCTATACTGCTGGTAGAAATAGTACAACCGCTTTGCAAAGCAGTATGGAAATTCCTCCAAAAAATAAAACTAGAAATCCCATTTGACCCAGCTATTCTCCTCCTGGGTATCTTCCCAAAGGAGTTAAAGAGCTCATATTACAGTGATCCATGTACACCCATGTTTACAGCAGCATGATTTAAAGTAGCTAAATCTTGGCAGTAGCCTGTATGTCTATAAACAGATGAATGGATAAAGAAAATGAAGTCCACAGTGGAGTACTACTCTGCAGTAAAGAAGGATAAACTTGAATCATTTGCAGAAATGTGGTTGCACCTTGGAACCATAATGTTAAGTGGAATAAATCAGACACACACACTTAAATATCACGTGGTTTCTCTTATATGAGAAATCAAAAGTGTAGATTAATTTAAGAGCAAAAAAAAAAGGTAGATGATAGAAAATAGGGAAGGGGACCAAAAGATGGGGGCGGGGGAAATAAACATGAATTAAAATGTGCTGTGTACATGCACCAACTCCCCATGATGAGTGTAACTATTACATATGCCAAACATGGGCTAAAACACGTAACAGTTTTTAAATCCTGAGAAAGAACTGTACCTGCAGGTAGAAGCCAGACAGGGAAGAAGTGCCGCAGAAACCAAGAGAAGAGGGTACATCAGGGGGAGTGAGAGGTGGAAAACTGTGTGGAGAAATGTCCATCATTCAGAAATCTCTTCAAGGAGCAGTGCAGTCTCAATGTCTCAGCGAGAGAACGAGTGCATAATCAGCCTGTTTATCAAACACGGGAGACGTGCATGTGATCTGTGCTTGGGGGGGTCGGGGAAGCGGGGGTCACCTTAGCCTGGAAAAGATGTCAGGGTGACCGGTGGCAAACCAGATTCAGTGACACACAGAGGATAGCTGTGGCTGAGAAGTGCAGGGTACACTTGTGCTGGCCCGCAAGACAGGTTAGGTGCAGAGCAGGACAGAGGCCCAGGCAGTTGGAGGACACATCAGGGTGTGAGAGCCCCCACCACAGAGGCTGGCATTGCCCTGTGAGTGGACCCACTGAGGCCGGGAGGCCCGGGCAGGGTGGGGGGTGTCAGCACCGGGAGGTAACAGCACGACTTGGTGATCTGAAGTCCAGCTTCCGCCATGATTGGTGGGCTCTATGGAGTGCAGGTGTAGTTCTTTCCACCCCTGTGTTCATTCCTTGTTATTTATGATGTTAAAAGGCACTGGAGGTATTCAGATTTTCACAAACGATCGACAACCACACCCTGGCATTGGGCCACACCCCCTGACCATTTTTATATTTTTTATCTTGAGACAGGACCTCACTAAGTTGCTCAGGCTGGGCTCAAA
>NW_022900937.1:33101225-33132724 GCF_012274545.1 Fukomys damarensis | reverse complement strand
ATATATGATGTATTATGTACATGAACCAACTCCCCACAATGAATGTGATCATTATGTACTACAAACATGCACTCATAAAAATAAACAAAATCATAGCAAGAAAGAAAAAATGAAGTACTTGAAAATAAAAGTGCAGTTTGTAAGTGTGCCTGGCAGATCATTTTCCCATCTGCAAGCTAATCGATACACAGACTTGGATTTTTAACTTCTGGCTATCGTGTTGAATCTAGTTTTGTAAAGACGAAATTAGACCACAAAGATTTATAAAAAATATAGCAGAGAAAATAGTCAAATGTGTGGACCGATAATCTCACAAGCCCTTTGATCTACAAAGCAGCTGTTTTGAAGGTGCCTGGTACCACATATCGGTATAGCACTGACCAAAGTTGGATCTTCGTTTTTAAAGCAATAAAACATGGGGTGTTCTTTGTTTAAAAAGGATAAAAGAAAAATATCAAGTTTATAAATCTAATTTCATTTTGTTATAAATCCAGCTGCAACACACATCCTGTAAATGAACTTAAATTTCAAGTCCTCTTAGAGGACACACATTGGTATAAAAAGAATTTGGGGGAAAGCTGATGTTGTTCCCTTTATTCGAATACTGTTGTAATGTATCTTTCAGCTTGTCTTGAGCTGGAACACAGTCAGCCCCGCTGTGAGTTTCAGGGGTAGCCCACCCTGGGAACAGAACCACCCCAGGGCTGACAGTCACCTAGAGCTGAAGTCTCCACCCTGCTGGATCAGAGACAGCCCGTGAGTGGCCATTCCCATGTGTACTCCCATTACCATTCGCAAGGCAGGAAACATGTGACTTTTTGGATATAAAGAAAGAGTCTTCTTCCAGTTTGGGATCTCATTATGGTAGCTATTTTTACTCTGCATATTTTACAATAATTTCCAATATCATTTTAAAGATACTAATTGTAAGAATTTTTGAAAAGTTCTGATGTTTTACTTTCTCTTGTCAATATAGCACATTAAGATTTCATCATGAACGCCTCACATTTTTATCTTAAAATGTAATTAGATAACCCAAAGTTTAAAATGTACTCCTCTCAGGGAGGCAGGGGAGTATTTCAAAACGTTGGGCCTGAGGCGGTCCAAGTTTAGAGTCTGTCTTATTATCTCTACTTTTATTTAATTATTTATTTATTTATTTTTGTTACCGGGGATTGAACTTTATTATCTCTTTTGATTGGCTTGATAAAGCCAAAAAGGGAACCAGGCAACATTATAATCCTCACTTACAACATATGTTTTCCAATGCTTAGCTTCTGTGATGTTCAAAATCATTCAGAAATTTAAGGAATTATGAGATACTGAAAATTTCCTAAAAAGATACTGAATTCTTTGTCACTATCGGTACCTTAAAATATATTTCCTATATAATATATTATTTGTATAATGTCATATTGTATATTAAAAAGCATTATGTAAATACTAGATGTTATAAAATACAAAGGAGTATATCATATAAATACAATAATATATTCCACAGCCCCTAATCCAAAAGACTTTGAAGTAAAGTGGGAAAGAAGCTTGTTTCTACATATAAAAAAAAAAAATTCAGTACCTAAGGTAAAGTGAGAAGAGACAGCTGAGAGTTTGGCTGGTGGCTTCAGGCAAGGGTGAGACACCAGGCCACCCCTTGTAGGCAGCCAGCATCGGCCTCCTTGCACCTGGTGACAAGGCTTTGGCAGGAAGTTTGGTAGCACTGCCCTAGAACTTCCTATGTCTGTGTCTTCAGATCTCTGCTCCTTGAAACCGCAAGCTTTTCTCACTTTTAAATGTTTCCTAAAATTGGACACTGCAAGGGTCTTCCTGCTGTCAGCTTTGTTTGTGGCTTAGGCGGGGGAGACCTTATTCAAGGTCAGCTGGCAGGTGAGAGAGGCCATGTCATGCAGCTCTCAAGATGATACAAGGACTGCAGAGGGGCAGCAGCCCCGTATCAGGTGCATGGAGGGGGAGGGCCTGTGGTCACCCCATCCCGCACCTTCCCACTGGAGCTTGACTCCAGTGTGAGTCATGAATCCTCTCACACTTCCATTCCTACTCTGTCCTGTCTTAAGTGACACCACAGAGTGGCTGCAAGCAGTGGCCCTCGGAGGTCCCCAGGCAGAGACTCAGCAGTGCTCTGTGCCCACAGCAGCTCTGAACAGACTCCACCTCTGCCCTGATCAGATATAGGCAGCCACTCCTTGCTTTGGGGGCGGTCTTCATCCTCACCTTACTTAGCTAGAAAAAGTCAGTAGGCCCAGACTCGTGACTCCCCATTAATGAGACCCAAATACCAAATCAGGGCAGCCATGCCCAGCCCACCCTCCCGGGAGCAGGAAGGCTCAGCACCAGGGACTCCGGGCAGCATTCTCTGGAGAGGCTGTCAGGTTTCATCACCCCAAGCTGCAGTGGGACCAGCTCCATGACCGGCCTCACACATACCTCCCCTCCAGGACTCAAGGAAGAAAAGGGTGCAGAGAAACAGCACAACAGCAGAGCTGGAGAACTTCTTTCCATTGCCCGGAGATGTCCTTGACCATCGCTGTCGCCAGTGTAAGAGAATCCCCAGCTTCGAACCTCCTTCCTGTTATTGAGACAAAGGCATAGCTTCCTTTTTAGCCAGATTTACCGGTGCCAATGTGTTCCCTGTGCACTATCCGAATTTGGGGCCTTTTACTTCAAATTACAGCACAAAAGGCTCTGCCTCTTAGTGTTGAAATTTACTTGACCTTCCGCAGGCTGGAGTGTTGGTGACACCAGTGTGCTAGGACACTGCAGGGATGCTGTGAGCCTGGCTTCTAGCATCTGCTCCTTTAGGGTCTATGAAGCTAAAAGAGGCACAACAGACCCCGGAGCAGAAGCTGAACTCTTGTTGTACTTAAGTTAGCACTGCTAACTTATCATCAACACAGCGAAATCTCCACTGTGAAGTGTTTAATTAAGTTCTGACATCTGCACACAGTAGACGATAAACCCCACTTCTTCACCCCATGTTTCCTTCTGCTCTTTACAGCATTTCCTTCCCCTGGGTCCTCTCTATTTCTACTCATGCAGCCACCACTGACAACTTCCTGTCACTGTGCATGAGTGGGTAGTTTTGGGGAGTTTTGTGTACATTGCATTACACGGTGGGTATTCTTTCACTCAAGTATTTTGAGATTCATTCATGCTGGGTGCATCAGTACTGCATTAATTTTTATCATCAAATAGTGTCCCATCGCATGCTTGTTGTCTGATTTGCCTAGCAACCCAAGCAGCAATGGGTGTTCAAGTTGCTTACTATTTTTGGCTATCTGAAGGCGAGCTGCTATGAAGGTTCACATATAATCTTTGTAAAGACTGATGCCATCGTGTCTTTAGCAGGAATGACAGGGTCACAGGGCACATGTTAACAGACCGCCAAACTGTGTCCCAGATCAACCTGCTTCATGCTCCCGCCTACGGTGTATCAGCCCCCTAATTCCTCCACATCTTCACCCAGACTCTGGGGAGCCTTTTTATTAATAGTGTTGTAATGGTTGGGCAGGACATCACACTGTGTCTTACTTTGCTATTTCTATAACATTCTCTGACACTGGACAACTTTTCTTGTGCTTATTTGCCATCTCTGTGCCTTAGTTAGCAAAGAGCCCATTCAAGTTGCACACAATTTTTTTTAAAGTTGTGTTGCTTATTTTCTTGAGTTTTGAGAGTTTTTGGTGTATCCTAGAGATCCAGTCCTCTATGTGATTTGGAACAGTTTTCACCCATATTGTGGTGCCTCTTTTCATCTTCTCAAGTGTGTCTTTTGAAAAGCAGATATTTTTAATTTTAACAAAATCCATATTTACAAGATATTATTTCATGGATTGTGGGTCTGGTGTTATATTTTTAAAAAATTTGCTGACCCCTGGTCAAAAAGTTCTTTATGTTTTCTTTCTGGCAGTATTAACGCATTGTTTTATAGTTACATTTATGATCCATTTGAGTTAATTTATATGTGGTACAAAGTATTAATCAAAGTTTATTATTTTTGATCTTATGATTTTCCCATTGTATGGGCACTATTTGTTGAAATGAGAGTCCTTTTCCCACTGATTTTCATTTTCACTTTTGTCAAAAATTAGCTGTGTGGTTCTGCTTCTGGACTCCCAATTCTGTGCTACTTCTCTGCTGTATCAGCCAGCTTTCTCATTGCTGAGACACAATATTTGTGATGCTCACAACTTAAAGGAGAAAAGTTTTATTTGGCTCATGGTTTGAGGAATTCAGTCCATTGTTGGCTGCTTCAAGACAGGAATATCATGGCAGAAGGGCATGATGGGACAAAGCTGCTCAGTGCATGGTGCCCAGGAAGCAGAGCTGAGGAACAGCGCTAGAGAAAGAGGCATGAGACCAGTTGGACCCCAAAGTCACACCTCCATGACCCTCCAGACACACCCAGAAGTGTGCTGCACCAATCCCCTGGGTGGTTCCCAATGGCAACCAAGTTGAAACTCCACTCTGATCACCATATCTACAATCTATTTTCATGTCGATACCATGCTGATTACTATAGCTTTATAAGAAATCCTGGAAGCAGGTAATGTCAGTTTTCCAACTTGGTTCTTATACAAAGTGGCTTTGATTAACCTGGGTTGTTTTCATGTGAATTTCAGAATGAATTTGTCAGTTTCATTAGAAAATAATGCTAGAATTCAGTTGTAACAAAATTATAAATATAGAGCTATTTAGGATGAATCATCATCTTAAAACATGGCATTTTCTGGTCCATAAACATGGTATATTTCGACATTTACAAATTTCTTCTTTAATTTCTCTAGCAGAGTTGTTGATGTTGTTTAGTTTTTACAACATAGGGCTTGCACATCATGGACCCATTTCCAGCTAGATTTTTTTCTTTTTTTATTAGTACATGTTTGCCATAATTATCACATTCTTCATGGCAAATTTGTGCCTGTACATAATATATCTTCATTCTTTTTTTGCCCATCCCCTCCCTTTGACTCATCTTCCGTTCTCCATTTACAAAAGCTCTGTCTCCATTTTTTCTTTCAGTTCTCTTTTTTAACATCCTTTTTCCCTTCCTTCCCTTCTACTTCTCTCTTCCCTTGTTCTCCTTCCTATTTAAACAAGTTCTTCCTACTTCCTAGTATCTGTCCTCCATTTTGCTCCTTATTTAAACTTTGAGTTTCTCACACAGAAATAACGTGCGACATCCCTGATTTACTTCACTTAAGTTATGGTCTCCAGATGCATCACCCATTTGCCTAAAAATGCCTCAAGCTTATCCTTCTTTGTGGCAGAGTAGTACTCCATTGTATAGAAACACCACATTTTCTTTATCCATTCATCTGTTGACGGCCATGTGGGCTGTTTCCTAGATTTAGCTATTATAAATTTACTGCTCTAAACATAGGTATATATGTATCACTGTGGTATGAGGACTTGACACTTTCAGGAAGATACCTAGAGGTGGAAGAGCTGGGTCAAATGCAACTTTTAGTTTTAGTTTTTTGAGAAAACTCCACACTGCTTTTCATAGTGGTCGTTCCAATTTACACAACTACCAACTACAGAGAAGAGTTCCTTCTTCTCCAGGCCTTGCCTAGATATTTGATATTTTTATGGCATTTAAATTTTAACTTATGATTGTTTGTTGACGGCATATAGAATTATTTAATTTTTATCTTGTATCCCACTACTTTGCTATGTGCATTAGTTCTTATAGCTTTTATGCAGACTCCATCAGATTTTCTATAGTTGATATGTCATCAATAGAGTTTTACTTCTTTGTCACTCTGTATGCCTTTTATGATTTTTTATATCCTTATTGCACTGACTAAAATGTCCATTACAAAGTTGAATAGAAATGGTGATGAAAAGCATCCTGATCTTGGGAATAAATTATTTCTCAGATCTTGTGAAAATAACCTTTTCAGGTTCAAGATGTTCCCTTTTATTCTTAGTTTGTGGAGCGTGTTGATCAGCAATGGATGTTGGATATTGTCATATAATTATGGGGCATCCATTAAGATGATGTATTTTTTTCTTTTTAATTCATCTGTAGTGAACTACACTGATGAACTTTGAAATATTATACTAACTTTATTAAGGCCTCCTCAGTCACAGTGTACTATACATTTCATATGCTATTGAATTCGCTTTGTTAAAAGTTTGTTTAGATTTTTTGCATAATTTTATTATGGGTATTGTTCTGTATTATTCTTACCTTGTAGCGTCTTTATCTGACTTTGCTATCAGTTGTTAGTGCACACGTTAAGATTGTTTTCTCTTCTTGCTTCATTTATTAAAATTAACTGGTTTTCAGTGTAGATCTTTTGCTTCTTTTGTTAGATTGATTCTTAGATACTTCACTTTTTTGAATGTTATTGTAAAAGGAATTTTTCCCCTTATTTCTCTCTCAGTGAGTCTGTTATTTGTGCATAGGAAGGCTATGGATTTTGGGGTGTTCACCTTATATCCAGCAACTCTACTGAATCTGTCAATTAAGTCTAGAAGTCTTTTGGTGGAGTTTTCTTGGGTCTTCAATGCAGAGTATCATATCATCAGCAAATAATGACAGTTTAACTTCTTCCTTTCTTATCTTTATTGCTTTAACTTCTTTCTCTTGTCTAATTGTTGTGGCTAATGTTTCCAGAACTATGTCGAAGAGGAGTGGTGATAGTGGGCATCCTTGTCTTGTTCCTGATTTTAACGTGAAGGTTTTCAGTTTTGGGCCATTTACTATGATGTTGGCTGTTGGTTTTTCATAGATAGCCTTTATTAAGTTGAGATATAGACCATCTATTCCAATTTTTTGCAGGGTTTTTATCATGAATGGGTGTTGAATTTTGTCAAATGCTTTTTCTGCATCTATTGAGAAGATCATATGGTTTTTGTCCTTGACTTTATTAATATAGTGTATTACATTTATTGACTTAATGTATGTTGAACCATCCTTGCATCCCTGGAATAAATGCGACTTGGTCAGGATGGATGATCTTCTTGATAATCCTCTGTATTCTGTTTGCTAGTATCTTATTAAGGAGTTTTGCATCTATATTCATTAAGGAGATTCTCTTTTTTAGTTGCATCTTTCCCTGGTTTGGGAATCAAAGTGATACTTGCTTCCAGGAATGAATTTGGAAGTATAACTTCCCTTTCAATTTCGTTGAAAAGTTTGAAGAGTAGAGGCAGTAGTTCTTTTCTAAATGTCTTGTAAAATTCAGCAGTGAATCCATCAGGGCCTGGGCTTTTCTTTGTTGGTAAATTTTTAATTACATTTTCAATTTCAATGACTGTAATTGGGGTGTTTAAAATGTTTTTATCTTCTTTGTTCAACTTTGGTAATTCATAAATATCTAAAAATCTATCCATTTCTTCTGTGTTTTCCATTTTATTGGAGTACATGTTCTCAAAGTAGGTATTAATGATCCTCTGGATTTCTGTTGGATCTGTTGTGACTTCTCCTTTTTCATTCCTAATTGCATGGATCTGAGCCTTTCCTTTTTTGGTAAGATTAGCTAAGGGTTTGTCGATTTTTTTTTATTCTTTCAAAAAACCAACTCTGTTTCATTTATTTTTTGTATCATTTTCTTAGTTTCCATTGCATTGATTTCTGCTCAAATCTTTATAATTTCCTCTCTTGTTCGAGCTTTGGGTTTTTCTTGCTCTTGTTTTTCTAGGAGTCTAAGATTCATCATTAGGTTGTTTATTTGAGCTCAAGCTGTTTTCCTAGTGTGGGCATTCAGTGCTATGAATTTTCCCCGTAGAACTGCTTTCATTGTGCCCCATAGATTCCTGTATGTTGTATTGACATTTGTAAAAGCAGCAAGTAAATATATGAAAAAATGCTCCACATCACTGGTCATTCGAGAGATGCAGATGAAAACAACACTGAGATTCCACTTCACCCCACAAGAATGGCTGCTATCAAGAAATCAAACAATAACAAATGTTGGCGGGGATGTGGGGAGAGAGAAACGCTTCTCCATTGTTGGATGCGAGTGCAGACTGGTGCAACCACTGTGGAAATCAATATGCAGATACCTCAAAGAGCTTGGACTGGAGGTTCCATTTGACCCAGCCATCCCTCTGCTGGATATCTTTCCAAAAGAACTAAAAGAATCATATCACAGTGATGTATGCGTACCCATGTTTATAGCGGCACAGTTTGTAATAGCTAAAACTTGGAAACAGCCCGTTTGCCCATCAGTTGGAAACTGGATAAAGAAGATGTGGTTTTTCTATGAAATGGAATATTACTGAGCCATAAAGAATGAGAAAATAGGTTCATTCATAGGAAAATGGATATATATTGAAGATATACTCCTAAGTCACACATGTGTAAATACTGAATAGTTTCTCTAATGTGAATAAACTGTAATAATATATAAGATCCTAATAAGATTACTGACATTGTGAAATGGGAAGGAAGGGGCTAAAGGTGTAGGGAAGGTGGGATGGGTAGGGGAAGGGTAATAAGGGAAACAAAAAAAAAGTGAGATAATGAAAAGATGAAAATAAAGTGTTTGTAGATGGGGAGGGGAGGAGGGGGTGAAGAGAGGACAGGGACAAGGGGAAAAAATGAGAACCAAGACCTGTCATGTATAGGTACAAGATCCCAACAATGAATGTAACTGTACTGTATCCCTAAAATGTACTGACAAACTCAATTAAAGCAGAAAAAAATTAAATGGTCCTCTTTAGCCCTGATAATATTCCTTGTTCTAAAAGCTACATTTATCTGTTATTAATAGATCATCTTTTTACACTCTTCCCACTTTTATCTTTATATATAAGATGTGTTTCTGAAGGAAACATGTACTTGGGCCTTGCTTTATATCTAATTCAAAAATTTCTAGCTTCTCATTGTGCTGGTTAGACTATTTACATTTAATGTGAGCATTAGTACAGCTAAGTCCAACTCTACGATCTCTCTATATGTTTTATATTCATCCCAATTATTCTTTATTTGTGTTTTACTGATTTTACGTGTTTTGAAAGCTTTATCTGTGCATTAATTCTTTAGTTGGACTATTATCTATAATTATTTTATAATTGCTGTTATTTTAATTGTTACTTCAGGTTTATAAGATATTTAAATTTAAAAATGATATTACACCACTTCATATATGAGATGTGATCAAAACATGTGGTGAATGTTTACATTCTTAGAATATTTATTGCAGTAAAGGATGCATTCCCATTAATCTCCCTTGATTTCCTTCCCCTCACTTCAAATGCACTTTCCAATTATTCTTGCCACTCTCTGAAGCAGCTCTGCAGTCCTCTTTCCTGAATGTCTTAATGAGTTATGATCAAAAATACAGTGAATGGTGCTGCCAAGTGTCATCCAATGGAAAAGCAAGCTTATAAAACCAGGATGATGTGTCCTTATCCATCTTATTCACCAGATCTGGCCCTGTTTGACTTCTGGCACTTGCCTAGAGTCAAAACGACCATGAAAGGCAAAAGTTTTTAATCCATTCAAGACATCAAGGCAGCCAGGACAGCACAGAGACCCCAGGAAAGCAGATTTCCAGAGCTGCTGAAAAAAGTGGCAAGAATCAAGGGATAACTGTGTTCCAACCCGGGAGAAGTTTTTTGTTTTGTTTTGTTTTGTTTTGTTTTTTGTACCAGGGATTGAACTCAGGTCCTTGCACTTGCAAGGCAGGCCACCGAACTGCTGAGCTAAATACCCGGCCCGAGCAAGAAGTATTTTTAAGAGGAATAAAGGCAGTACATCTTTTACTAATTTTTTAAAATTTAAATTTCCATTATATTTTTCGGTCACACCTTATATAGGGTGAGAATTGTCCAGTACTATACCACTCCATATCTAAGAATTTTCCAATTGTACATTTCCAATTCTTTGTTCTTAGATTTTGTTCTGGTATCATAACTTCATATATATAATAAATAATATTCTACATTATTGTTTTAACTTGCATTTATTTCAAATGAAACAAACACATGTTATATAACTACTATATAATTACCAATTCTGGTGTTCTTTGTTACATTGTGGCTACTTGCTTGAAGGCTTCTTTTAACATTTCCTTTTAATTAAATTATTTATATATATTTATTGTACACATTAATAGATTTCACTGTGACATTTCCATACATGCATATATCCTGCATTGGCATACTTTGATATCTTACAGGACTAATCTGCTGAAAACATACATTATTTCAATTTTTCTCATGTCTGAAAACATCATTATTTCACTTCATTTTCAAGAGATGGTTTCTCTGATAAAGAATTTTGAGTTAACAATTAGATTTCTTTCCTACCAGTGCTTCAGTATGAGTGCTCTCCTCTCTTCTTGCTTGTATTTTTTTCTGATGACAAACATTGCATGGCTTATCTTTTCTCTTCACATATAGCACCTATTTTCTTCTGTCTGCATTTAATATTTCCTGTTTAGCACTGGCATGAGCAAATTTATTATTACGAACTGCATGTAACTTATTCGTGGTCTTTGTGATTCTTTTTTAGATTTTGGGGGTTTGAAATATATATTTCAAAATATATATATATTTCAAAATATGTATTCTAGCTTATTGGAGATATACATGTATATCATATACATGAATATATATATACATATCTCCTTTCTGTGATTCTGATTACATGCATGTGAAAGTTATCCCAAGACTTGTTGATGTTTTGTTAATGTTTTTACCTTTTTTTCCATAATTCATCTAGATAGTTTCTATTGTTTGTCTTCTAATTCCCTAACCTGTCCTTCTACAAAGTCTAACTTGTCATTAGTCCATCCAGTATTTGCAGTGTATTTTTTGTCTCAGACATTGTTGCTTTCATTTGTTAAAATATGATTCAGATTGGTTAACTTCTTTTATCTCTGCTTAATTTTTTGAATATATGAGATATAATTACAATAATTATTTCTATGATCCTGTCTTATAATTCTAACATCTGTCTCAGTTCTGCGATCATTTGAGTTGATTGGTTTTTCTCCTTGCTGAGGATTTTATTTTCTTACTTCTGTCTATGTCTGGTAAATTTTGCTGGAATTGAAACATAAATTTTCCCTTGGAAAATTTTGGGTGCTGGATAGATTTGCATTCCTAGAAATATTGTTGAGCTTTTCTCTGGGAAGCAGTTAAGTTACTTGAAAACCACTTGATCCATTACAGTCTAGCTTTCAAAATTTAATAGGCAGCCAGGGTGGTGGCTCATGCCTGTAATTTCAGCACTTGAGAGGCTGAGGCAGGAGGATCGCTTTAAGATCAAGGCCAACCTGAACTACATAGCAAGACCCTGTCTCAAATACAAAAATAGATTAATTGATAAATAAACAAACAAACAAACAAATACATTTGATAGGCAGCATCTCTTTAGTCTGTAACGATTTTCTGCTATTGAGTTAGACTCTTCTGAGTCCTCTCCCTGGAGCCCTATGACTTGCAGGTTTGATACTTGTCTGGGAGACTCAAGTGTCCTCCAGGACCTAGATGAGCACTGTCTACCACTGCTGCAGTTCCCATCCTGGAAACTGTCACGGTCTGATTTCTGGTGACTTGAAAACCACTGCTTCTTGTAATTTGTTCAGTTGGTTGTTTCTAGTGAGAAGGTAAATTCACTAGCTGTTACCCCATCTTGGTGGGAATTCACATCCACTTTTTCCTTAATTCCTGTTCCAGTTCTTCAATGCCACCGAAGCCCACGACTGATGAGATCATAAAGCCCACTTTCCCACCTCTTCGTGAAAGAGAGCCAAACTATTATCACCCTTAGAGCAGACAGACAGGGACACCTGCCCCAGATTTCTCTTCCTCAGGCCGCACACCCTGTGATCTCAGACATAGAATGCAGAGCCAAGGTCTAGGGCTGAGGTTGGCAGAACTCCCAGAGACCTGGGGGGTGGGGGAGGTGTGAAAGGAACACCGGCTCTTCAGGGACCAAATCCAAGATCTTTATGTTTTAACATTTGTTGATATATTTATGAGACCAAGATGCCACACTGAGAACTTGGGACACAAGAGAAACTCTGTCAGAGCAGTTACCAGGGGAACTATGGCTAATGAAGACAACTGTGGATGATGCAGAAGGTAGACAGCGAGGACAGAAAAGATGGACATCTGATGGCCCTGAACCAGTGTTACTAATTAACACTAACCCCATCTGCGTGACTTCTGGACTGGCTACCTTTGCCTTGCTGTGACCAACGGATCCTATTCTATGGAGTTCCTTCCCTCGAAGAAATGTCAGCATCCACGAGGGACTGCAGGACTCTGGTGACCAAAAGTGGACCGCCCCTATTTCCGGTGATTTAAAACATGACAGCTCTAAGAAAAATATTCAGACTTCTTTGTGTTAAAATTAATATACTCATTTGCAATAACATTAATTTCTTTTCCTAAAATAAAATATATCCGTGGGTCTAGATGCCCTTCCCTCTTCTCTTGTCATCCCGATGTCCTGTCCAATGTCTGGCAGATGAGTGAGCCCCCACCCCAGGGAGAAGGGGGCTCGACACTGGAACTCCTGCTCTCGCCTTGGCTGTTGGCATCTTGCTCCGCATAGTTGCCTAAGGGATGCAGAAATTCTATCACAGTATTGCATAGTACTACCCAATGAGACGGAACCCCACTGTGAGGGATCATCGGTCCCACCCAGATGCCTGCTTGTTACTGTGTCACACGTCTTGTAGAGTTCTCTTAAACACGAGATACATTGTTCCTCTACAAAGCAACATGGTGCCCCTGAGTTGCTTTTAACTGATATTGGTGGGTAGGTTAGTGTGGTCCCACCAGATACTGCTTTTAAAAAAATACATTTGATCTTGCTTCAAAGTAAAATTAAGCTGAAACAGTTTATGAAAATCGCTTTTAAAAGAACTTTGCCCTTGAGTTCATTCCCGATACCAAAGAAGAAAAGAAATGAACAAACAAACAAAACAGAACTTTCCAGTATGGAAGAAGCATGTTTGGAAAAAGGATACTTAGGAAAATTGTCATTGTTACATGACCTTTAACATTTTTTTGCTATAAGCAATGTGCAAACCAAAAAACTCTGATTCTATATTTCTAAAAATTGGAGACAAAAATATGTAAGAAAAGTTTTTTAAGTTTCCAAATTGAAATTGAATCATTTCAGGAATTTTGAATGTATTTGAGATATATATACATGTACTGTGTATTTATATTTATATTTGGTTTTCAATCACACCCAGTGACACTTGAGAAGGATGGAAATTGACCAGGTGAATTCGAGTTCAGTTAGAGTTAGTTTATAGATAGAAATGAGAAATGTGATTTGTATCAAACCAGCCAATGTGGAAGTGTCCTCTTTCTACTTTAGAGAAGAGTATTTTTGTAAGGTATCTGTCCAACTATGGTAGACCATAAAAGCAAGTATCCATATAAATTGAACTTAGAGATCAAACTTGGTCATTCATAGTGTCGGGCAAAACTTTTAAAAAACAAGCCTGCACTTGAAGATAGTTCTCTCAGTCTAAAAATGTTCTTAATGTTCCTCAGAAATTTTGTACTGTTCATAAATTTGATAGGTGCATGCAACTGAGATACATGTGTGCATTGTGTGTGTGTGTGTGTGTGTGTGTGTGTGCTATACAGGCACACACATACACAAATTGTATTTTTCAGTTCTTTTATATTCTAGATATCAGTTCTATGTCGGAGTAGTAGCTAGCAAAACTATTTTCCATGCTATAGGTTAGACAATAGGGAGATAGATGTTTTGCAAATGGAAGGAGACCTAGAGATGAGGGAGGGGAGAGGAAAGGGAATAAAAAGAATTACGATGTGTTAAGGACATGTACTTCCTCCCTATCTTGAATGTACACATTATGTCCTATAAACATGTACCAATAAAAAATTAAAATTGAGGCTCAGCTCCTAGTCAAAGGGCTGCCTGAAGCGTTCACTCTCCTGGAGCATGGAGCCTACCTGGACAGTGTGGGGCCCTGACAGAGTGAATGGCCACCCCCACTGCTGTGTGGCTGCACAGTGACAGTTTGCCTGTTCATCCCATGCAGCCCTCTCTGCAACCTGCAAGCCAAGTGTCTTCACCGTCACCTTTCATCGGGAATGTTGATTTTTTTTTAATACCTTCACAGGCTTGGGCTCAGGTCCAAGTGGGTACAGAGCTTGGCTTCCTTCACCCCTAAGGTCTGCTGCCCACTTGGGCTGCACACCCTGGTCCTCTGTCTGGGAGGGTTCTGGGGCTACTCATGAGTAGCAAGTGAACTCGTTCCAATTAGTGATGCTTCTGCTATCTCTGCTCCTTACTTCTTATTAGCTCTCAAGTTACAGCTCCTGAAGTCACTTTGGTGCACATAGGTAGTGCAATTGGCTAAATCTCAATGAAAAGAAGATGGCAACTGCCTGAGATATGGAGTGGGCTTAGCTGCATCCAGCCAGAGTGGGCAGTGGCACACATCAAAGGGAGAAAATGCTCAGAAGGGACTGGTGGCAGCAGGGTCAGAATTCCGAACTTCTCAGGTACAGTCAGGTGCTGCAATCTCAGCCTCGAGCATTGGGTTCTTACTGGGGCCCACGTGATCCCAGGAACGTGTTGATGTATTCCAGGAAGTCATTATTGTGGTTTGTATCTGGGTGTCTCCCCAAAGCCTCATTGGTCATAGGTGGGTCTTTTCGGAGGTGGCTGGATCCAGGGTATGTGATGCTGGGATTAAGGGTCCGTCCCCTATCCTGTGTGTGGGTGGCACCACTCAAGGGGCAGATAGCCTGGATGAAATATAAAGGTGGGCTTGGTGCTGCTGTGTTTGCCACTTCTCTGCTTGTCTGCTGCAGCTTCCTGCAGCTCTGTGGTGCCCCTCAGCCACACCACCCTGACTTGGAGCAGCCAGCTATAGATTGAAACCTCTACAAAATGTGAGCTGAAATAGACCTTTCCTCTTTTAAGTTTGGGTGTTGGGTATTGTGTCTCAGCAACAAGAAAAGTAACTAAGGCAGTCATGATCCTTCAGAACATTTGTGTAATGTTGCGTGGGTTTTGGTGTTTATATATTCTTAGAAGAGTGCCCACAACCTTCCTCAGATCTTGAGAGGATCCATGATCCAAACTAGTCCCACTGTAGTCTCCACAGTACGAGTCACCACTTGCTTACAGGGTGGAAGTTTTCCTATTCTAACCCTGATGGTGAACAAAACAGATGGTACCATTGCTGTTTTTTTAGAGTCAACAAAATTAACTGGTTAGTAGATACCATGCTTAGAATAGCTGTAAAGACACACTAAGCATTGAGTTACACTTACATGAATTGAAAGTGTGTAAGACTGGCCTGGGGTTGGGGTTGTAGCTCAGTAGCAGAGCATTTACTCAACATGCATGAGGCTCTGGGCTCAATCCCCAGCACTGCAAAACAAACAAATCAAACAAGACAAGACTAGACTCAGGCTGTCAATTTCATGACATTTCAAAATGTTTTCTCTTCACCAGAGGACAATGATGGGACAAAAAGAAGCATAAAACCTCTTTTTAATTGATGGGTTGGGTTGTAACAGGAGATGACCTCATTATATTTGTGTTTTATAAACATAATTTAGATTTGTAGTCATTGATAATGAATAGTAAGGGTGCTTTGTAAGAACATGCATTGAATTCTGAACTTCACTGCTTGTAGGGGTAACGTGAAGTTAGGTTCCTACGAGAGCCTCCGGTCTGAGCACTTAAACTTAACTGCACATCAACTGATTGATACGTGAGCTTGTGTTGTGTGTTTCTGTTTCATGACATTATTTAATTTACATTTTTGAGTTGTCAACATTAAATTCACCTCACCACCGATGGCTCTTTGTTTGGGTCAATGCTGACTGGAACAAAGCTTGTCCAATGCACACTACAGCCTTCTTGCTCTTGGGAATAGTAAACAGTATGTTGACACTGTGCCTGTGGGCTGCTACCACACACACACACACACACACACACACACACACACACATGATAGAAAGGCAGCAATGTGGAACACTAAGCTCTAAATACACTGCAAAAATGGCCCTTGTCTACAGCCTGATGGCAAGTAGGCAAATTTATAAATATGGAAATGGAAAATCATGAACACTAATCATATGTTCACTTTGGTGGCCTTATGGAGAATAGATTTCAGAAAGACAACCCTGCAATAAGTTATTTGCATTTTTGTATTAAAGGATAAACTAAGCAATTCCTATGCTTCATATACTACATTGCTGTGCTTGAATTTGAGTAGGTAATGAATGTCTTATTGGGTACTGAAGATAGAAATAGTCACAGACACAGCCTCATCCTAGAGTCACTTCCAGACCAGTTTTGGATGTGTGCAAACCTAGACTGGTACAGAGGTATTGAATAAAGTGTATGAAAAGTGACCTGAAAGTTTCAGCAAGAGCACTTCCTCATGGGCTACACTTGAAGGATGACTAAGGCTTTTGCAAGGCAAACACTAAGACAGAAACAAACCAGTGAAAACAGATATTCAAAGACTTGAAGGTATGAAACACTTAAAACATTTGGGAAAGTGAACGGATTAAGATTGCCATAATGTGCAATGTTAAGCAGAAGAAAGGTGTTGATAACTGAGCATTGGCCACAACCAAACCAAAAGGGCCTTAGCTGATTGGTTAAAAATTTGTGGACTTTTATCTGTAGGTAAAGAGAAGAAGGCAAGCAGAAATAGCATTGGAAATGTATTTAGAAAGAATCTGCTGGCGACATCAAGGAGCATGGTTCCCTGGGAGCAATGCCAGAGTCCTGGACACCTGAAAACCAGCTCTGTTATTCTCCAAGGGAGCTTACAGGAGATGGAGAAACGAAAAGATATTTTTAAAATAAATAATGCTGAAAGTAAAAGCAGTTGTTCCTCACGTGCATGGCTTCTGTGTCCACAGATTCAACTGTGACTGAAAATCCTCAATAATTTCATCTATACTGAACATGATAAATGAAGACCTCTTTTTCTTGTATTTTTGCACAAAACTACAGTACAACAAATATCGATGTAACATTTTCATTGTATTAAGTATTGTAAGAACTCTAGAGATGATTTAAATATACAAGAGGATTTGTATGTAATATGCAGATACTACACAATTTTATATAAGACACTTGAGCACCCTCTGATATTGGTATCCCTCAGGGTCCTGGAAACAATCTGCTGCAGATATCAAGGAAAGACAGCTCTCTAAAATTCTGAGATTGAGTATCATTCAGTTTAGATTCTCCTTTGAGCATATTATGTGCGTTATTTTGCATGCCCGTCAATCCTTTTCCCTTTTTTATGAAGAAAAATGGAATGACAACTTAGGAAATAATACGCATCTGAGTCTTAATAGAATTGCAGGGAGTCAGTAGATTAAGAACTAAGTTTCACATAGTATAAAAAAGAATTAAAGATAACTTAACAACAAAAGCAATTCTTTTATATGATTGGTATGCCTTATTTATAAGGGCATTTATTTTATTTATTAGCTCCCAATTTAAAAAACTGCATTTCTTGCTGCTGCAAGAATGATTAAGTGCCATTAAATCTAAGACTGAGAAGGAGCCTAGGAGGGTTTTAGGATCTTGAAACCCAGATTAGATAATAGGAAGTAGGGAGATAGCTCTTTCTCAAATAGGAAGGGGACCAAGTGATGTAGAGATGGGAAGGGGAAAAAAAGAGGATGGGATGAAAAAGAATTAAGATGTGTTCTATAATGCACCAACTCCACAGAGAGAATAAAATTAGTATATGCTGTAAGCAAGTACTAACAAAAAACAAATCTTAAAGTTAATTAGTAGTAATCTATAATTTTAGGACTTCAGCTCAAAATACCACTAAGTATTAGATGTTAAAATCCTTACAAAGTTTTAAAAGCCTGGCCTTCAACAAAGGTTTCTAAATGATTGATTTGATCATTTTTAAATTGGAAAAGCAAGCTAGACCATGGGGAGGGCAGGCTTTGTCTGGGCTCTGGGAGCAGTGAATGAAGCCAGACTGACTCTGCGTACAGATTCCAGTGATTGCCCGTTGCCTTTTTACACCTTATGTATCTGCTTAATGCTCCCCTCGGCACACACTTTTTCTGTTTCAGGTTAAAGGTCTTCAGAATTTTGGCTCATTGTGCCCCCTTTGGTAGCTGGTGTATCACATATTGTGTAAAACACTCAACCTTTGGTCACTGGTAATGGGTTAGCCCGTGCTCAACTTGTCATGTCTTACCAGTTAAACGTTAATGCACTTTGTGTATTCTTCCAAAACCTTACATTGTGCCAGCAAAGTTTTCGTAGGAATCTGATCTTGATGCACCAACCCAAGTACTTCCTCACACACTGCCCCTGAGTCCGCATGCCCTTGGACTTTCCTACACAGCTCCAAACCAAGAAGTGTGGGTTTGCTAACACCCCTCACCAGGCAGACATGTACCAGGGGCCCCTGCTCTTTCCTAACACCATTGTGGAATCAGGAACACACTTTCAGAAGAGGCATCAGTGGAAAGTTTTGGCCCAGGACACCTCAGACTTCCCTCCAAGACCCACTGTCCGTGGGTGAGGTGGACAGGGCATGGTCCAGGGCTAATTCCCAGAGCCAGTGAATATGCCAGACTGGGTGACATAGGGATCTCGTGGTACTGGCTATGTGAAGGATTTTGAGCTGAAAATGTGATCTGGGATTGTTGAGTGGGTCCTGTGCAATCACAAGGGTCCTTGCAAGAGAGAATCAGAGAAATGTGGTTGGAAGAGATATGGTGGTGGCAAGAGAAGTATGAGTAGGGGGCCAGGAGCCAAGTATGGTAGTGACCTCTGGACTCCATATAAATTAGGGAATGGATTCTCTCCTAAACCTTCCCAAAGGAACACAGTTTTGCCAACACCATGAGTTTGGACTTTTGCCTTCCAGAGCTGTAAGAAAATGAATTTCTGCTGCTTACAACTATTAAGATAATTCATTATTAGGATTCTGTGGCATTAAGAAGCTAATATGATGCACATCCTGGGCCTCCTTGAACAGTCTCCGCCATCTACATGAGTTGGTAATAGAGCTGCACCCACTCCCACAGCACCCCGTGGGGCGGGGGCTCCACTGGCACATCTGCAGAAAGGCATTTTCTGAATTCCTATCCAGCATGGATACCGGGGCCTTCCCTAAGTGAAGGCACGCATGGGAAGAAAGAGCAGCATTGTGAAGTGTTTCTTTGGGTCAACTCAAGTGCTCTATGCCAGCATTGTGAGTGAAAGCTGGAACTACTCTGATCTGTGCTTTGCTCTCAGAAATACCTCCCAAGGTATCTGGGGGTGCCTAGTCCTCTGGTGGGGAAACACAGCTGTCTCTCACCTACTCGTGCATGGGAGGAAGGATGTGGCAAGTATGTGTCAGCCCTGCCAAAAAGGCCATAGAGAGGGGAGGAAATGGCCATTGGGCCAGAGGATACAATGGATATTCTAAATGAAGAGGCTAAGACAGGAGTGAAGACTCACCCTTCCAACACAACAAATATATTAGTTACTTTCCCATCCCTGGCAGAAAAAAATACCCACACTCAGAAGTTATAGGAAGAGAGGTGTAACCTAGCTCACAGTTTCAGAGGGTTCAGGCCCTGGTCAATTGCTCCAAGGCAGAAACATCATGGCGAAAGGGCATGATGGAGGAAAGGTGCTCACCCATGGCAGCCAGGAAGCAGAGAGAGAAGGGAGGAGCTGGGAACAAGAACACATCCTTCCAGGTCACTCCCCGAGACAGCCTCCAACCCAGCCCCACCTCCTAACAGCACATTCAGCCATGAACTCATCCATGGATGAATCCACTGACAAGTATAGCACTCCATGATCCAGTCACCTTCCAAAATCCCCAGCTCTGAACATGAGATTTTGGTGGACATTCTAGCATTAAACCATAGCAGCAGGTAACTGCTCAACACACCACCACCCATTTATCACTGGATCACATGAACTCCTGGTTAGAAGTGAGGAGTGTCTGCCCCACAGCTACACAGAGGCCCACTCTCTTATGTCACAGGCCCCACCATTCTCCTCCAATGCAGTGGACAGAGAGGCAATAAAGGGTCATGGTTGGGAAGTGGGCACGAGATGGCTAAGGGCTCTGCCTTTCATGTCTGCTTCACTCATCCCCGGGCACAGGCTGGTGTGACCTGGGCTGCCCAGGGAGGAAAAGATGCTCAGAATGTGAGTCTCTGCCCCACAGCCTTCTTGCATAGTTTTTCTGAAAGCTCTTGTTTACTTTATAAATTGGCATTTCAAAATATCTCTTACCAAAAGTGTGCAGTATTTGTTTCACAGAGCAAAGGATAAGCATTTTGTGAAATGTCCCCATTCTTGGCTGTATTAGGGATGTTGTGTCTGTTCATTTCCCAACCTTCCTTGCCTACCCTTCTTCCTTCCTTCCTTCCTCTTTCTTTCTCTTTCTTTTTCTTTCCTTCCTTGTTTTCTTTCTTCCTCTCTTTATTTTCTCTTCCTCCCTCCCTCCCTTCCTTCTTTCTTGCAGCCAGTGAAGAAGCCTCACTGATTCTTTTGAAGACTAGGCACTCCCCTCCTTATCCGCTTGTCCTTCACCTACCTGGTCGATGGTGTTTTATCTCTTGTGCCTTTAGTAAAGCCTTTGCTTCTCTGTTGTTTTGTAGGTAGTTCTACACAAACGCCTAACTTCGGAAATGTGGGAGCTCAGGAAGTGTACCTCTTCTTCACATAGTTCATGGTCCTTGTCCCTTAGTGTTGAATACATGGTGACTGAAGGGACAGTGCTGTGTCCTTCTCTGACCCCAGCTAGGTCACCAGTGCCCAGGCCTAACTGTCCACCAGGGTCACCAGAGGCGGCCGCAATAACCCCTCACCCAGGCCCAACCGAGGTGAAACATCACAATCGCCAGTGTCAGGCCTATGCAGCAGTATTTTTTTTTTTATTGAGTTTATTGGTACATTTAGGGATACAGTACAGTTACATTCATTGTTGGGATCATGTACCTTTACATGGCAAGTCTTGATTCTCATTTTTTTCCCCTTACCTCTGCCCTCCCTTCACCCCCTCCTCCCCTCCCCATCTACAAACACTTTATTTTCATCTTTTCATTCTCTCACATTTTTTTCTTTTCCCTTTTTGTTCTTCCCCTACGTATCACACCTTCCCTACACCTTTAGCTCCTTTCCTCCCATTTCTAAATGTCAGTAATCTTATTAGAATCTTATGCATTGTTGCAGAATATTCACACCAGGGAAACTATTTGGTATTTACACATGTGGGACTTATTTATTTCACTTAGGAGTATATCTTCAATATGTATCCATTTTCCTATGAATGAATCTATTCTCTCGCTCTTTATGGCTGAGTAATATTCCATTTTATAGAAAAACCACAACTTCTTTATCCAGTTTCCAACGGATGGGCAAATAGGTTGTTTCCAAGATTTAGCTATTACAAACTGTGCCGCTATAAACATGGGTGCACCTACTTCTCTGTGATATGATTCTTTTAGTTCTCTTGGAAAGATACCCAACAGAGGGATGGCTGGGTCAAATGGAACCTCCAGTCCAAGCTCTTTGAGGTATCTCCATATTGATTTCAAAGTTCCATGAATGGTCGATTTAGTTAACCCTTAAATGTGTACACTTCTTTAATCTTTGGCTCTCAACATTTTTGCATCCTTGTCCTTCAGCCCTGGCTCCTGAAAATAGCATTTTGCTGGGTGTGGATTTTAATCCAGAGTGATGATTTCTAACTCTTAGGGTTTCTGTGTCCTACTTTCTCATTTCCATGTGATTGTTGAAGGGCTGCCTCCTCCAATTTAGTGTTTTTTTTCTATTTTCCACCATTCCTATGACTTTCTTACATTTATTGGGATTTGTTATTTTGTCCACTGGTTAGCTTTGCTTGTTAACTGTACTTTCTTACTGCTTATGGGTCACGCTGCAATTACCGCGTGCATTCTTGACTTATTAAAATTTAAGGCCGACTGTAATTCATCCACTTCCCAAAATGCAGTGGCCTTGCTGGTGCTTTACCTCCAGTTACCCTCCTCACTCTCATTTAGGTGCTGTTGTGAGGGCAGGAATGCATATAACGTGACATGTGACTATCAATGACATGGAATGGATTCCTTGTAAACGTATTCAATTCTGCGAGATATCATTATATGTTAGCCAGGGATTCCTTCTGTTCACCCACACGCTCACAGCCCAGTTTCTCTCCATCTCTTCATGAATCTCGAGGCTGCAATCATCATCTTCCCTCTGACCAGAGAATCTGTTATTTTTCCCTTAACAAGACCTGCCCATGACAATTCTTTCACTTTTCATTTATCTGAAAAAGTCCTTCCTCTGTGTGCAGTAGTGAGCCCTTTTTCACTGGCTTGAGAAGACCTTCCCTTCAACATTTTTAGCATAGACTCACACTGTCGTCCAGACTACATCGCTTTTGCTGGTAAATGGGCCCCGGTAGTCGGCGAATGGTGAACCCTTTCTCTCTGTAATTGCTCCTGGCTGTGGGATGAGACTGGGCCGCTTTTCCTCCCTGTTTACCCACTTGTGGGTGGATGCCACATGTGAAGAATTCTTAGCCTTTATCTTTTCAAACATTGGGCATGTTCTCCTTTGCTCTCTTTCTGGGTTTCCTATTTTGCATGTTTTCTTTTCACTATGCTTCATACGTACCTTAAACTCTTTTACATACTTCCCATCATTAACTCTATATTAATGCTCCTGTTTGTTCTGACCCATTTCACAGTTCGCTAATTTTCTCTTTGGTTCACAAGCATACTCAGTTTTTAATCTGCCAACTGATTTCTTAATCTCTAGTATCATATTTGTCGGTTCTGATATTTCCACTTATTTTTAAGATAATTTTTATTGATTTCCTAAAGTTTAAAATTTTCTTAAATTCTGTGTGCACTTTGATAATTATATTCCTTCAAGGTAATCTCAGCGTATCTGTTGGCTTTCTTTTTTCTTGGGTTTTGATCAAATCTATCTGTTTATATGCCTTGTTTGCTTTTGCTTGAGTTACCAACATTGCAGAGGAAAAGAAATGTCACTTTATCCCGCGGTGCTACACTGTGTGATCTTCCTCCAGGAAAGATTTGCTTTTTCCTTCTTTCTGGCATCTAGACTGGGGCCAGGCACCTCAGTGCAGACTGCAACACCTATCATGCTTCACAGATTGTGCTTCAAGAGCTGAGAGGGTTGCAAGGTTTCTGCTCTCTCTTCTTCCCAGGGTACAGCCCTGTAAGCAATACCCCAAAGCCTCTGCTGTTTCCCAAGGGCTTTCCTTCCCAGTGACTGGAGCCCAGGTCTTGATTCCCAGTCGTGTGGTTTCAAACCCTCTGTTTGGACTATCAAATCACTGGTGCCAGTGGTTGTGTCAAGTAGGAAGGTGGTTCTGAATTCGGGGTGAACCCCCTGGACTGCTCTGCCTAGAGTCCTGGCTATGCAAACCATGTCCTGATACCCGCGCAGAGCATCACAGGGCCATGCCTGTATCACTTCCACCAGCAGGATGCTCCTGGAAGTATGACTGTCCTCCAATACTTGCATAGCACCTCTCCTTTGTTCGGTCCACCAGGTGCAGCTCTGTGAGACAGGTAGCTATGTCTGAAAGCCACTTGCCGGGGTGGGTGATTTCCTAGACCCTCTGGTGCTAATAGCAGAGCGGTGCATATGAGAAGGGTGACATGGCATTTCCTGTTATAGGGTACGTGTGTCTCATCTTTAACCATCACTGGGTTCTTAGTGTGCTTGGTGAAGAGCCTATAGGAGGGCCCGATGAGGCTGGAGCAGTCCCTCCATCCTTGTGTGTCTCCTGGAGAGACAGACATGCCATGGCTTGCTCCTGCCTCCCCTGTCATGGGTCCAAGATGGACTTCCCATGGGTGGCCACTGCAGCCACAGTCCTGTCCTCCACAACAACAGCAAAGAAGACTTCAGCAGAAGTGCTGCCGGCCCTTCCTCCACCCAGAGCATCATGGCCCAAGGATACAGCTGTGGGCTTCAACTCCAGTGTAGTGTAGTCAGAGCATTTCTAGAATGTTCTAAAGTAGACGTAATTCATCTGAAGACTGTGTTAGCTTTCCCATTACTGGCACACATACCCAGTACTCTCAACTCAAAGTAGGCGAGGTTGTTTCTAGCTCATGGTTTCAACAGATGCAGTCCATGATTAGATGACCCCCAATGCAGGAACATCATGGTGGAAGGATGTGGTACAGCAAGTTGCTTGGTTCATGGTGGCCAGGAAGCAGAGCAGGGGAACAGAGCCAGAGAGGAGGGTCAGGGGCCAGATAGAGCACCAAGATATTGTCGCATCTCCATAACCCACCCATTTACACCTAGTAGTGAGCTCCACCAATCCCTGGGAGGCTTCCAAGCGAATCAAGTTGACTTAATCAAGCTCAGCTGTCACAAAAAAATGGTAGTCATTGGGTGAATAATCTTACAACTCGTAGGGCCAGGGATTTAGCTCAGTGGTTCCTCCACCTGCCTCACAAGCACAAGGACCTGAGTTCTATCCCCAGTACAAAAAAAAAAATCTTACAACTTGTTGTGGTAAAAACACAATTTAAATCAAAATCATGCTTTAGAGAACAAAAACATTATTTTTATTAAAAATCATTTTACACGTAGAGCACATTCATGTAGTTTAAGTCTTAACTGTGAGATACAACCTTGGACTGCTTCAATTCTGAGAAATGGCTCTAGTTCAAGCATCACCCAAAGGAAGCACATTCACTCTCCTGTTCTCTAAAAGCACCTCCATAAGACCCAGGGTCTCCTTTTCTACATATTGATCTGTCTGGCCCTGACAACTTCAAATCTGATGAAGTTGCAGAATTAGGTGATGAGGCAGCAGAGTGCTAAGGAGTTATTTTTATTTCCTACAGGTTTGTCTTTTTATATAACTTGCCAGATGTGAGTAATATCCCCAGCATTCCAATATAGACTGTGGGAGTCAAGTTCCAACCCTGCAGTGAATCCATAGCATGTTTCAAAGTTCCCCAGGTGGGAACATGGGCAGCAGACCATACATCATTGCCTCATTTAATGAAAGTGAAAAGCCAAACTCTTGGAGCTATAACTGACCATGAGCAGCGACAAGACAAGGCCAGCAGCTGATACCAGGGCCTGCTCCTTTGCTGCCTCCCCAAATAGAGAGGCATTTTCCTGATTCTTGATTAGCCACACCTTTAGGGAAAAGTAGTGCCTTCATCTTCCAGATCCAGAGAGACGAAATGACTTTGTAAGGCAGACACTGGATTAACATCCGAAGTCCCAGCATGGAACTGGGGGTTCAAACGTTATAGTGTAGGGTCTCCAAGCCAGCGTTGTCAGCACATCTTGGACGCTCATTGCCTTGGGGATTCCCAAGCCAAGGGGGCTCTTGCCTCCCTTTAGAGCGGGGCTACCCTGCTGTGAGCACAGTCTTGGTGTTGTCCCAGGATGTGGTGCCCAGATGAGGAAGCCGTCCAGCAGCAGTCTTGCATGGAAAAACACGAAGCTAGCATGCCATGTAGAAGACAACAAAGAGAAGAGTGCCGGGGCCAACATTGGGATTTTGAGTCCTTGAAGTGTCAATATTATTTCCTGCTTCTTGCACTTGTTTATAAAGATAGAGTAGAGGGCTTAGCTCTATAGATTGTCCTCTGCAAGACCACACTCAAAGTGTATGTGTTGCATTCATTTCCACCGCAATATCTTTAGAGTGTGAGGCACTTTGGATCCATTCTTTAATTCTAGATATTGGAACTGCTGGCAAAGTTGTGGCAAATGGAACCAAAGGTCAGCCCCAAGCTTCCCACCCAGGTTGCATCTGACCGCGGAATCAAGTCCAGGAATTATTGGATTTCTGCTCAGTACTGATGGGATGATAGGATAATTGGCATCTGCTCTCCTCTGGGGATTCCTACAACCATTGCATCTACAGGAAAAAGCAGGTGTCTGTTGCAGCATGGGACCTCGGGAAATACTTAGGAAGTGAACTGGGTGGTGATGGAGAACCTTCCATCTTTGGGGTTGCTGAGTAACTCACCTCCTAAAAGAGCCCACCTGGGCCCTGCACACTCTTGTCCCAGACCATCTTAGCTGAGAGCATGAGACAAAGAAAATGAGATTGGGGCGGTGGGGGGAGCTGCTAAGAAGCCATGCGTGAAGCCTCAGCACCTGCATCATCGGGGTCTTCCCGGGTGTGGGTGAGAGCTGTTTCCCCACACCTGTGGATGGTCCAGGCCGCACAGGAAGAGAAAACCATGCAGTCTGCAGAAAGCTGGGGTCACAGCTGGGGAGCAATGCATAGGGCGGCCTTGAGTTCAGTTGGCAGTTTGTTTGCTCAATTAGATATTTTTAATTCTCACCACATGCTCATGCAGAGCTTCCATTCAGGACAGGGCTGTGACATTTTTCCAGAGGCCTCTCACAGTGGTATTTCCCTGGGCAACTCAGATCTGACCTGCTGGCTACGTTGGTTCCTGTGATCCGGATCTGTGTCATCCCCACCCTACGGGGGAGTCCTAGAGAAGCCAGATCCTTGGGTGCTTCCTGGAACCCCACCCTGTGCTGTGGGAGGCCACCCCTAACTTCAGGGCCTGGTTTCTCAACGCACAACACACACTCCCCTTCCAGGTTCCGACAAGACCTCCCTGAACAGTAAGTGTGCAGGGAGGAACAGCTGCACATGTCAGTGTGCACCCAGCAGCTTCCAGTCTTCCGTTGAGAGGATCCATCCTGAGATACAACCACCCCCTATCTCCCATCCCTCCATCGACCTACTTAACACCTTACTGAGCACCTGCCATGGGCCAGGCTCCATGCACACACTTCGGGAATAAGGTAGATAATTTCCAGATTTCAGTGGACTTTCTTCCTGCTAAGACAGTGGGAAAAAAATTAGAAGTTAAAAGCAGAGCTCCCCATAAAGGAAAATCACAGGATGGTACAAAAAATGAGGTGCCAGGCTTTTCAATAGACATGTTACTTAGGCACCCCAAGAAACAACCAGGGCGAAGGCCCTGGGCACACAAAGCTGTGTGTGCAGGGACCATGAGTGCCACCCTCACCCTGTGTCCTCGGGCACTTTTGCTCCATGGCCTTTTTGTAGTTTTATATTCAGTCCCTCGCAGGGACTCTGTTTTTGTAGTTACATCCCCCAAATTGAAACAGGGACATTTAGAACATCTCCAATTGGCTGATTTGTTTGTTTGTTTGTTTGAAACAACTAAAACCCTATTGCATATTAATATAAATAATACAGATTTATTTTTAAAAATAACCACATTGTCTGTAGCAAGAACCAGGTTTTGACAGTTGTCATTTCACATTGGGAAATCTTTCTAGGGCCCGTCTCATCCACAAGGGCACTCGGCATGTTTTCTGTGATGTGTCACTGATGCCCCTGCAGAGAATCCAGGTGACGAGGAAATACCTCGGACACTCTGCAGCATGTGTGTCCTACGGGTGGGAGTGAGGCCAAGGCTTTTAGGTGTTGCTGTGCCACAGGGAGGAGCTGAAGGACTTCAGCCTCCCCTTGGGCTTCCGGGAGAGGGTGTGCAGAGGAGGAGAAGGGACGGGTCCAGACTGGCTGGGAGGAAGCGGCCACACATCTGCTGAGGTCCCACTTTGGTCTCAGGCAGCAACACTGCCTCTTGAAGCAGGTGTAAGAGCCCAAGAAGAGAGGAGGGGTCCCAGACGTCCCTGTGGAGGCAGGACAGAGCTTCTGACCTTTCCTTTCTCCTTGGCGATAGTTTCAAAATTCATCACACGCGGCCCTGCCCCCTGGCTGTGACCAGCCCATCAGCAAGGTAGCGGCTTCATTCTACAGGTTCCCATGAGCTCCTACTACCCCTAGACCAGCAGTCAGCGTGGAACACATAAGCATCTGCCTGGGTCCGGTGCCAGGAGCAGGAGAGCCTACGTAAAGACAGGGCAGGGAAGGAGTACAAAGGACCTGGTGTCCCCTGGGAGGTCCGCTCTCAGAGTTCCACACACCTTCTGTCTGACCTCTCTTACTGTACATTTGCAGTACATTGCAGGTACATTCATTTTGGGCATTGGTATATGGACAGAGCATGTTTTAATCATTTATAATGCCCTGTCTTTTATAGACACGGATCAGGATCTACGTTCCAGGCCAGTTTGACTAGAGTAGGAAATGTGAGTCTGTTCGACAGTATCATTTGGCATTATCAAGCGCAATGAGTGCTTGATGCATGGCCCCTGAGAACAGCTGGGTCAGGTCACAGCCACCAGCGGGGAGGTGCAGCCTGGGTGTCCTGGACTCCCAGGACCCCAGCCCCACACCAGGGCCCCAAGACCACACCACAGACTCTAACTAGGCAGTCCCAAATTCATATTCTGCCAGGCTGCCAACATTACCAGGAAATATCAGTAATACCCAGGAAGGTGAATTTTTGTGCTTAGTTCATACAGTCATGTAGGTGTTTTGATATAGGAAAAGAGCATGTGTGTGCATGTGTGTGCATGCATGTGTGTATTGTGTGTTCGTAAGAATTTGACCAGTTAATGGCATATTTATTTTTAATGTATGGATTTTTATTCAAAGACAGTTAGGCTCGCAATTAAGTATTATTAGATCAGCCTCCAAAGGGTATTTTAAATTCAACATTTACTATTTTAGTGGAGACATGAGCAAATGTATATACTATTCACGGACTATAAATGAAAAATATAGTATAGACATAATATATACGGGATAATTTGGGGACATTTTTAGAATGTTCTTAACTTGCTTAGAAAGAATTAGGAGTGACATACTTAGTCAATGGAAATCTGAGGCGTCTGGGGAGCACTGTTAAAAATGAAGATGGGTTTCAAGAACTTCATGCATAAGGTAAACAGGAAGTAGCCCAAGACAAAGCAGCTGTGGTCATACCAGTGTGTTTGTGTCTGTTTCGGTGGCACATACCCCCAGGAGCAATGCTGACTTTTGGAGGTGTATTTTTAGCCGGCTGCTAGGTGTTCGGTCCCTTCCCTGCCTCCAAAATTATTTTTAATTTTCTGCAGTGTGATCCCCTCTGCCGCTCATCCCCGTGTTTGGTGCCCGCTCCCTTTCACGGGGGCTAAGCTGGCTTCCTCTCTTTGCAGCTCATCAATACAGAGCTGATTTGGAGCCGAGCTGTATAATAATAAGCCTTTCAGCAAGCAGCCCCACACTTGCCTCGTAATTAACGCCTGATGGTTGTGTTTGACGGCAAATGAAAGAGAATGGCTTTGTTCTCCCTTCCCTGGGCTTGATTGCGGGTTCTCGCTCTCACCTGAATTCGACCCATTCCACATTGTGCCCGTGATTGCTGGAGTGCCGGTAATTGCAGTCCTGGCAGATGACATTTCCACGGCACCCTCTGCACAGCTCCGGAGGGAGCCAAGGGAGCAGGGAGCCGGGGAACTCATCAGAGACAGATTTGGGAGATGCCTGTGCAGAAGTGCAAGTCCAGGACCAGACAACACGGGGGAGCCTCTTTTCTGATGTTTGCTTTTCCCTGCGGGCTGCGCCTGATTCGGCTTTGTCTGAAGGCTGCGGCCCATGGACCAGTCCTGGGAGAGGAGGTGCTGCTCACCTTCACGAGAGCCAGGCTGAGATCGCACCTTTTCAAAGGAATCCTTAGACTGACTGTTTCTCAGGAGAGGCGTCCAAAGCAAATAAAACTAAATAAAAGCAAACTCTCTGCAGAAGCTGGAGTAATGCACATTATTTTATTTATCTGCTTGCTTAAAATGTATCCATCTTGGAGGTGTCTTCATCAAATTCTCGATGTGTAAAGGTAGAACCCACTTTTCCAAGCACGTTAACCATTGACTTCTACAAGGGAGCTGGCCAACAACCTTGGGTTCACCCGCCCTGATATTTGGACATGGGAAGGGATCGGGGTCACTGTTCTAAAAGAACAGTAGAAGCTGCTTGGACACCCTCCAAATGCCTCAGTGAAAACATCGGTTTATCTTTGCTAGTATTATTAGTATTTGTTTTTTTGAGACAAGCTCTCGCTGTGTAGTCCAGACTGGCCTGGAATTCACAACAATCCTCCTGCCTCAGCCCCCTGACTGCTGAGGTCACAGGTGTGCGCCACCACGCCCGGCAAAGCATCAGTGTATAGCATAAAAACTGACCCTTGCTGTAGGCACTGATATTCGTGTATAAAACAGATTGACCTACAGAACTGGAAAGTAGGAGTTCATTGTATTATTTTACATCAGTCTATTATTTATAGAGCTTTTATTTTCTTCGCCAAAATTGTTTGGGTAATTGACAGTGTAAAGCAGGAAAAGCCCGGGGATCTTACCATGTTGGAGGAAAGATGGGAAGGGACAGAGATGAGGTGTGGCCATTTCGGGGTGACATTGCAAGGACCATCACAATCCATAGTCCTCTGGTGGTGCAGACACACACTTGGCTTCCAATGACGATGAAACACTTAAGACAGGCCTGTGTCTACAAGGTGGGGGCCTTCCCGTCTCTCACTGTGGGCCCCAGTCAAGCGGGTGGATTGGCTGGCATGTGGTACAATTTATTGCGAGTTACCTGTTTTTGAGTAGAGCTATTAAAATACAGAGGAGTAAACAATGCACAGCGTGCCACATGGTGAGACTATTTTAATGGAGCAATGTGTAGATGTCACGCAAACTCGGGGTGCTAAAGATGCCCTGGTCTGGACTTTGCATCGTGTGTGTGCTGCCCTTGTGCTTGCAGCCTGCCCTCAAAGGAGGTGGTGGGTGGAAGAATGCGAGCACCAAGCCCCACTGGGCACAGCCTGGAAGGGTCAGGGTGCTGGGCAGGGGCTGCCCACTGGTCACAGGCAGAGCTGCAGAGTGAGGGGACTTTCGGGTGCTCGGTGGGTCTGCTGACACACCCTGCAGAGAGTAGTCAGCAAGGCCGTTCCCCTGATCCGCAGACAGCGAGGCAGAGGGCAGCCGAGGCCCAGACCGCCTGGCGTCACCCAGCTCTGTACAGGGCGAGCTCCGCCCCAGCGGGTGCCTCTGCAGAGTCCAGCTGATGCCCCTTGTGGAACTTTGCTCTGTAGAATCTCTGGTGAGATCACTGCAAAGTATAGGTCACCTGGTGTCCAGGGAGGTGGCACCGTCAAGCCTCGGCGGGCGCTCAGGTTACACATAGGGTGGGAGGCACTGCGACCCAGGAAGAGCACACACGTTGACTCCTAACGTATCTTCATTGCTTCGTTTATCATCACTGGCAATTATGTATCTTGATAACATTGAAATGATATAATTTTATTAGCGCCTCCTAGATACTAGCAGTGCTCTTTCAGGCTGTGTGACCCTGAAGGGATTTTCCTTTTATATTGCTAGGAAAGCCTTAACAAGGAAACACACTTTAATGTGGGGTACTAGGTGGATGGTTTGAGTCCTAGGCTCTGTTCCTCCTCTTCCTAATGCCTGGCACCTCAATTCTGCATGGATTCAAAAGGTATTCATTTTCCATGCAGGAAGAGAACAGTTGAGTTAGTGAGGAACAGTTCTCTCTCCCTCTCTCTCTCCCTCTCCCACTCCCTCTCCCACTCCCTCTCCCCCTCCC
>NW_022900937.1:33063314-33101165 GCF_012274545.1 Fukomys damarensis | reverse complement strand
CCCCCTCCCCCCCTCCCTCCCCCCCCCGGAAAAAAGCCATAGCTAGCAATGAGGGGATGTGGACGTAGGATTTAGGAAGACGTGTGCCGTGCCCACCCCGCCTCTCCAGGCCCATGCTTCCCCAGCACGCAGTCATGGCCATCTTTCCCCTGGTTTGCCCTGCCCCAGTCCTGCCCCCACCATCACCCTGTCCCCAGGTCCCTGTCCCTTCATTAGCCTGACAACCCCCATCCCGGGATGGGACAGAAACCCACGAAGGGGGCTGTGACCTGCTGGGTGAGACATACACTTACCACACACACTGTCCAACAGGCCAGGCCCTTTTGCTGCTTCCTCTCCTAGAGACATCTGGGCCTTCCCTCTGAGGGTACAGGATCTTCTCCACACTCTGCTGTCACTCTGCTGAGAACCCCCAGCCCCCGGGAGAGGCCCTTCACCTCCAAGCGAGCCAAGCTGTGTGTGCATCTCCCCAGATCCTTGTCTGCCCTCAGATGTAGTGGTCTTGTGCCTTCCCTGCTCTGCACAAGTCTCACTTATTGCCTCAGTTTCCTCCACTGTGGGCTGAGCAGGGGCTCCCCACTCTTTCATTGTGTTTCATTTTCCAAGTCTTTGCTCCTTCCAAAGGGAGAGATACACGAGCAACGCTCCGCAGAGGGCAGCAGCGCAGCCTTGCTGGCCAGCCTCAGGACAGCAACTGTGCTGCTGCACTGCACTTTGAGGCACCCAGGCAGCGCAGAACCCCAGACCACCAGCCCTGCCACCATGCTACACCCACATCCATGCAGTTACTCCTCTGGCTTCCTCTGGGAAGGAGAGAGATCCAAAGTGAGCATGTGTGAGTGAGGCTCACACCCACACAGACAGATAGATGGAGGGACAGACAGACAACAGTGAAGACAGACATCGCAGCCACACAGACTCAACTGTCCTCCTTGCTCCAGGGAAAGCAGACAGTTTTTGAAACCATAGTGATTCGCAGTATCAGCTAGTTCAAGATCACTGTACTCAATGAAGGTAAATTCTTTACAAAGCAACACTCAGAGGAATGGATTGTGAGGTTGTCCTGGTAACTGGTTTAACAACCCAGAAGCCTCCCCAAGCTCCTCAAAGAGGGTCCTGCAGGCAGGGCTCCTGCTCACGGATCATGGCCCTTAGGTACAAGCAGAATAAGGCCTGGACACACAGGGAACCTGACGCTAGACATTGATGCTCCGAGTCTTTGGGAGCTGCTAGCAGGTACAGCGTTATCCAGGCGGGGCTCCTGAGACCCAATCCCAGACCCGTGATCCTGGGAAAGTCACCTTCCTGAAAATCTATTTCTCTCTGAAAACAGGGCTGCTCACGTCCGCCGTGCCTTTTCCTGGGGTTGTTCTGAGGATCCGTTGAAGGCATTAGCGTGGGAATGCTGAGACGTGGAAGTTCTTCAGCACACAGGGTACAGTTAGCTAGAGGACAGTTGTGCAGGAGCAGCCTCGTTTCTCCAGGGCAGCCCTCTTCAGCAGCTTTGTAAGGGAAGTGGCTGTGAGCGCCACAAACCGGTGGGTACCGCCAGGCCCTTGGCAGGGTTCCCGAAGACAAAGCCACACACCCTGGAAGGCAAATGCCGCACGTGTGCACATCCCCACTTACGGTTTTCTGCCTGAAATGTGCAGCCTTCGTGTAAGTTGAATTATTAATGACATATTCAGGTCCCAGGGTGCAATCATAGCCCTTGACAGACAGCACTTTATCTATATGCTAAAAGTGGCCGTCAGCTGTGGCTCCTCCCGTTTTCCATGCAAGGATTCTTTGCAAATTTTGTGGAGTTCAGCAAGCAATCAGTAGCACGACCGAGGAAGTTGCTGTGTCCCAGAAACTTCAGGTTAAATACACTCTTGGGAGGGCGTGCACACACCCAGCACGCCCCGCTTCCCACAGTCCTGGGCTCTATCCTTGTCTTTCTCATTCAGGTTGTTGGTTTGCTTTCGAAAAATAGCTTGTATTTTTCCAATGTATCAGTAAATATCCAGAAGTACATAATGTCCACCAAGTACTATACTAGGACCATAAAGAATTCATAGAACAATAAAAGTCTGTGTTGTTAGAGAACCCATAGTCTGTTATTATTAATTGATTCTTTTAACACAAATGTAAAGGTGAACAGATAGGATTTTGCCTTCAAGAATTTCACTGTGAGCTAGATGTGGTTGGCACACCTGTCGTCCCAGTTCTCTGGGAGGCTGAGGCAAGAGGATCCCAAGTGGGAACCCAACCTGGGGCAGCTTAGCAACTTAGCAAGACCCTGTCTCAAAGAATTGTTTTAAGAAGAGGGCGGAGATATAGCTCAGTGTGGAGGCCCTAGGTTCAATCTCCAGTACCACAAAAGAAAAGAAAGAAAAACAGAAAGCAAGCAAGGAAGGAAAAAATGAAGGAGAAGGAGAGGGAAGGGAAGAGAAATGAGAAAGAGAAGGGGAGATCAAAGGGGGGAAAAGGAGAAGAAAAGACAGATTCACAGCCTTTGATACAGTGGTGGCAGCTGAGCAGGGAAGACCGTGGGCAGCTGGCTGACTTCTGTAGATGCAGTAGAAGTTCTACTGGGGCACATGGCCTGTGGCCTTAGGGAGGACTGGCTGGAAGATGACGGCATTCATAATTCAGGGGCCAGTGGTCCCTTCCAAGGACTGGAGTGACCTGGAAAGTCTCTGCACGGAAAACAAAAGTGTCTGTATGCTGTGAACTAGGTGAGGAGGCCCCGCCTGCATTTGAGGGGCACAGAGAATGTGGTGCGTCTTAACCCACGGCAGCAGTGAGACAGGAGAAGAGAGAGACCACCCATCGCCATGCTTCAAAGATCTTGGGAGCCAGGCTAAGGAGCAAGTTTTTCTTCCCATCCCTGCCACTGTCTCATCCTTCCTCCATGCCCTGGACTCAGTTTCCTCATGCAAGAAGTGGGCTGGTTCTTCTGCCTTCTTCACCCATCCGTGTGTCAGCTGCATTAACTTTCAATTGTGATGGGAGAATAAAGGGCTGTAATGACCATCATGACTGTTATTCGTGTGTTGATTTATGGCAACAGAAGCAGTATTTTCCAAGCTTTTTTCTCACAGTGTGGAAGGAAGAGACAGGTTGAGAAGGTGGCATGGATGCAGCTGAGAGCCATTGGGATTTGGAGAAAGGGTTTTCAAGGAAAGAAAGGATGCTCACCCAGGTCTCTGAATCCTCGGATCAGGAAATGACTGGGCGGTTACCGCTGAGAAGCTGTGGTTGCCGTGCAGTGCGGTTGTTTCTCAGACTCGACCTGCAGAGGCACCAGCAGGCCATTGACCCCCTTCCCAGCTGTGGTGTGGGGCAAGTGTGCAGGCTTCTTCCTAGAAATCTAGACTCGCTTGACCTGGGCTCCCCAGCCAAGTACTGCCCGTGAGATGTGAATTGCAGACATTGAAATATCGCACTTTGTTGAATGCTTATCTTCACATGTTCCATGGGGCTTGCAAAACAGCCCCTGTCTTGTATTTCCAGTGTCAGGGCTGTGTCTCTGTTGAAAAATTCTCACTCTCCAGGGTGGGTCACAGGCTGCAGCAGGCCCTGTGGTGGCCGAGCACCTGTGTGACCACCCCCCCAACAGCCTCAGCACACAAGAACAAAGGACCCGGGATCTTGACTTAGCGCCCATCCTACTTTGTTTCATTTGCTTCATTTTTAATTGCCTTGATATCATTTTACTTAATCTGGAAGGTTTTTTTAATGAGCTAGAGTGATCTAATTGGGCCTGAATGTGATTTCCTTGTTGCAGTGTTTCTCAGTGTGTGAATACTGAATAGCAAAGTCTTTCTTAGTCCTCAGAATCCTGCTCTTTTTCCAAAGATAATCTGTTGGCCATTGGGTCTGTCTCCATCCTAAATGTTGTTTAACATATTTGCATTTGTGTCCACAGACACAGAAGCTGTCTTACTAAGTTCTTCCTCCCAACATTCAAAATGGTCCCAACCATGAGCAAACAAAACACACAGCAAGAGGTATTTGAGCATTAAAACATGAAAAGAAGAGGAACGTTAACATTGCCCTCCATTCTTCTGACTTCCTGTTATTTCTTCCTGTAGCCTCTTCATTTATTTACTTCTGGACCCTTCCTCTTCCTTATCCACATTATCATCTTTACTTTCTGCAAGTGATTGTTCAGCCAACTGGAGGCTGAGCAGTGCTCCCAGGATCATGTCCTAAAAACACAGTGGAGTCCCTGCCATGGGACAGGGCAACCCTGTGTCCCTCTCAGCCCCATCCTGCGGGCCCTAAGAATCCACCGATGGGGGAGAGGGGTCAGCAGCTCAGAGGAGCAGGGATGCCCTGGGAAGTCCTGCTCCCTTTGACCACCGGGAACCCCAAGTTTGATCACTGAAATGCACATGAGAACTCTTGAAAGAGCCGGTGCCTGGCCCAAACAATACCGAGTTCAAGAGTCCTCCAGACTCACTTCCCGAGCCTCCCCCCCCCCGGGAACTGCATGTCATCTCCAGTGACTGGGGCGTCACCTCTCTTTCCTGTGCGCACATGTGTGACAAGCAGACTGACAGGCAGTTGTCTGGCTCTGATCACTTCTTGCTACAAGCATCCGGGAAGAGTCACAGTCAAAACACACCTCCTAACCAATCTCACAGAGAGCTTTTTGGAAAAATAAAAAAAGCAATTCCCCTGGTAGTTAATCCTACAGACGTGCTTAAGGTCACCAAACAAGCACAGATATGCACTGTTTCTGCAAAATTTAGCTAAACCAAAGGTCTTTTTAGCAATAAGAAATCTGAAGGAGCCAGAATGGCAGGGTCACATGCACACAACCAGAAGTGCTACCTGCCTGTCCCTGTCCCCTGAGCCCCTTCTTTCTGCTCTGGGGCCAGGGGATAGGGGACAGTCTGTAGAGTTAATAACACCTGATTAAAAGAACCATGATCTTATTTCACAGTCAATAATATCAAGTTTATACACGAATTGCCTTCATATAATCTGATTGAGAAGGCAAGGGCCAGTTCCAGAAAGTTCAAGGAGGCCAGATTGTGGGGAATATCAACTAAGCACAACTTCACCTCCACCAGGCTTTGTCCTGGAAACGAGCAGCAGGGAGGGGTGGAATCAGCACATGCGCACTGGCCCCCATCTGTGTCCTGCTAGACCTCAGGCTCTGGATTCTGAGCACTAGTGGTCAGTGTGCAAGGTGGGACAGAGAAGAGATTGTTGTCCTGCCTCCAGGTGCAATGCAGGAAGAATGACTAACAGGAGCGTCGGGGGTGTGTGGTGTTGGCATGTGAAAATTAAGTGTACAAATCAGCTGTAAATAAACAGAGCTGTGTGTATGTGTGCACATGTGTGTGTGTGTGAGTGTTCAGTATTGGTAGACAAGAAAAGGATACAAAACCAGCCCTCCGGTTTAAGTACTTATGCAATGCTGTAAAGAAAATTCCAAATCATAATCTTGATTACAACCTTAGTACATTTAAAAACGTTACAAAATGACCCCACTCTCATGATCCTAGACTGACATAGAACAAGTACACTGGATTCTGTTCACATCTTCAACCTTGACTTTGCAGGACGATTTAAAAATCCCCCCTAGTTCCCTGTACACATTTCCGGATTATTCTATCCTTTATGTGTCTGTTTCGGGACATTCTTATTAGGGGGAACAATGAAATCGGTTCTGCTCATACTGCAAGTGCTGCCAGTGTGTTTCTGGGAAATCGCGCGTTAGCCTGTCTCCATCCCCACTTGCTAAGCACACTGCACAGTGTCTCTGCTGCGGGGGCGGTGGGGGGGGCTCTGCAAGAAGAGAAGTTGAGGACGAGATCTTTTAGAGGATTTATGGTGAGGCTGCTGCGTGTGGCTGATGGTAAGCAGCGTGGAGAGCCCCTGAGGGTCTCTTCATTCCCAGACACACTTCGCTGCTGCCCATTAACACCTCCGCTGTTATTGCCACAGACTGGATCTAATGAGCTTCCGAATGTGGAGGTTTGCATTAGAAACAAAAGCTTGCACCACAGAGGCACCTAGCTCCCTGGCTTCCTGATTTTCTAGTTCATTTTTAAAACAATGAATTCTCTCTTTGACAGTATTCTTTGCAATAATCTGCATGTTTGCTTTTCGGATTAGGCAAATCGGTAGCTTTGAATGTGAAGACAGTATCACAGTCAATTTTGATAGAAAGTTGATAAATAAATTCTAAATTTCCACTCACAAAGACAATTTCTCATGTTCTGCTACGATAAAAGGGAGCTGACATTTGGAAGTGCCCTTGGCATCCATAGGCTATACTTTGTTATGAATTAAATTACATTTTTTCCCAAGAAATAGTTAAACATATTCCTCACTTATTACATTGTTTCCTAATTGCATCAAACTATGGAAGAAGGCAATAATTGTACAAATTGGCTGGTAATTGGTCAATCTAAATATTAAGTGCACTTAGTTTTACCTTCAAACCCAGACATGTATTTAAAACTGTTAAAGAGCTTAGATTTCAAAGTAAATTAACTAAATGTTTAAAGGCAGTTTCTTCTTATCCATTAGAAGCTTTCAAATCAAGGATCCCAGTGCAAAGTGATTCGCACATCTTTTTAATGTGTGGTTACCTGTCTTTAAGCATAAGCCTTTGTTGGAAGAGTAGGAGGGAAAAGGAGAGAAGGCGCCCAGTCTCCTCTTCAGTTAGTTACCATGTCCTTCTTGTTCTGCCCTTCAGAAGATGCACTTGAAGGAGAACTGGTGAGATCCATCCAGAGGCATCAGCAGACCCCGCGGAGGAAGGCGCGGCACAGTCCCCGGGAGCACCCAGCGGGCACCTCCAGAGAGCTCAGGTACACCTAGGCCAGCACCCTGCCCTGGGAACTGGGGACCACAGTCGGTTCCATGTTGCTTTTTTATTTGCTGCTCGGGGTAACTGCTCTTCAGCGCCTGGTGTTTTGTGGATTCTGGGAGGCAGTAAAAGGCGGCCGAACATCCTCTCCCCCCAGACCGTGCGCGCTAAAGAGGAGCCATTTGCAGTTAAATTAGATGATGCATATATTGTTCTCACTACTAAAGGGATATAGGGCAGGGATGACAGGCGTGTCCCTGTGGTCGCTATGAGGAGTCCTGGGGTGGCTGATGGTGAGAAGATGCGAACACTAACCCTCAGATGAAGTGTTGCTTTTAGACTTGTTGCAGACAGAATCCATGCTCCTAGAAGAAGCAGCTGGTTATTCACACTCACAAATTATGGTTGGGAGGAATGGGGGTGGTGAAGGCTGGCACATGACAGGCAATCGCTGCCTGGCAGCACATGTTTTCAGGGCTGGAGGACGATGTGCTTGTGATGAGGCCCAAACCTTGCCAAGTTCAGCTTCTAAATGCGTGTGTGAAAGTGAGTCAGAGGTCTGGTGTTACCCTCCCCACATTCAGTGAGTACATTTTACACAATCCGTGCCCACATTCAGGAGTACATTTTACACATGATCCTTCCCTGGAGGAAAAGAAAACAGAATTCCTAAGCCACGGTAATTTCTCAAAATGCCCTATAAGGAAAACTCTGCCCTGCATCTTAAGGTTCACTGCGCACTCGTAATTTGTCTGTCTGCCGACTTCCCCATTTGCCTGTCTGATAATACAGCAGCATCCTACTCCCCGGAAATCAAGACCCAGCATAGTCTCCCATCTGCTGTAGCTCTGGGGGTGCTGCCGTCTTTAAGAGCTTTATGAACTGCTGTAATAGGTCACAGTTGTTCTCATTATTTTCTCGTCTACACCCTACTCATTTCCCCTGAAGAAACCCACTGCATTCATTGGTTGGGTTTCAGGAAAGCATTATGTTTAATTGTACATTTCCCTGCAGTTAAAAAAAAAAACAGGAAAACAAAAGAACCTGCTCACATTGAGTATTAACCCTTGCTTAGTTTTCAGGTCAGTTCATTTCTGAAGTTTAGGTGTTTTGTACATATAGGCAATCTTGTTCTGTCTGACCTGGTTGAGTTTTAGGAATGAAAATGTTTAATGAAATATTTCATGTGAGTCTAATTTTTAAAGGTAACTTTATTGAATTAGCACTTCTGAGGCCAACTGATCATATTTAAATGAGGAGTCTCGATGTGATTTAATGTAAAGCATTTGGATACAAACCTTGCCACAGATTAAACAAAGCAACAGAAAAGAAATAAAAGCTAATTTCGGACAAAGTTGGCATTGACCCTGCTCCTTTGTGGGGGCTTCTGATAAGGTTCTGAGATACTTGTGTCTTCCTACCTTGAACTTGTGACTTCCAGCTGCCTGGCCACTGCTGTGGCCTCACGTGATCATGGCCAGCTTGGTGTGGGGTAAGGTGACCGCATAGCCTCTGTGATCCCGGAAGTCCTAACAGAAAATCCCAGCAGGAAGTGGAGGCAGTGCTTGCAGTTCACGTGGATAATGTCACTGGGTTCTCACGGTGACATGTCCCTGTCAGGGCTGCAGTAATGTGATGGTCAGCAGAAGACGGGGGACACTTCGGTTCACAGTCTGTGTCTCCGGGAAAGCCCAGCCCCATTCTCATTCTTCAAGGGTTAGCATTTGGCCCTCAGGGGATGATCAATGTTTATTTTCAGTATGTGTGTCATAAATATATCAGTCCATGGGTGATGAAATTACAGTCAAAATGCTAAGTTGAAATTAATATGCTAGTGTTACAAAATGCCAATGTATAGTTATATTAATGAGAAGACAGTGCTATAGCATTAACTTCTAGGAATAAAGTAAATCTTCACATGATCATCTATACAATGGCAACTTGTGAATCATCGTATAGTGTAGATCTGGGTGGGCGGGTTAGAAAGGACCAGTTCTACAATTTTCTCCTAAATGCCCCCTCTAAATCAGTGTGTTGGAGATGTGGTCCCCAGACCATGGTGCTATGGAAGGTGGTGGAACCTTCAGGAGGTTGGGACTGGTGAGATGTCTCCAGACCCCTGGGGCATGGCCCTCCTCTTCCTGTTCACATCCTGGCTGTGAGGAGAGTGGGCACTCTCTGCCATGTTTCACCATAATGTGCTACCTCACCACAGGCCAAATCGATCATGGGCTAGAGCCTCCAAAACTGAGCTGAAATAAACCTTTCCTTTTTATAGTTGCTTTATAAGTCCTCTTTATAATTACCTTATCACATAGGGTATTTGTTGTAGATATAGAGTGAATTGACACAACCAGATTCTGTCCACGGGGTCTCTGTACCAAAGACTCATGACTGCCATAATTATGGGAAATGAGCCAACAATATGAGCAGATGCACAATGCATTTCAATAAGGCTTTATTTACAAAATGGGCAGCTAGTTGCTTTGGTTCATAGGTCCAAGTTTGCCAACCCATGTTGAAGGTCTAAATTCAGAGTTCCTAAATAGCCACAAGTACTTTTGGAAGGAAGACTATGCCCCTTACTCTTGCAGATTTTAACACTGACAGACTGTGATGGCTAACCTTAATCATGTTGTCTTGATTGGCTTTGGATCTACCAGGGAACTGGTGGTGCACACTTCTGGGTATGCCATGGCAGGTCATGGATTTGTGACCTTAGGTCTGTGTCTGGCCCCTCCCATTCCTTTCTGGTGCTGTTCCCATGCTCTGCTTCCTGACTACCATGAACTAAGCAACTTTGCTCCCCCACACCCTTCCACCGTGATATTAGTGCCTCAGAGCCAGCTGACCATAGACTGAATCCCCTGAAACCGTGAGCCATATTAAACTTTCCTCTTTACCTTGTGGATATTAGGTATTGTGCCCCAGTAACAGGAAACTGACTAATACACATGTATACCTTAAGCCAGACACCCTCACTAGTCTCTGGACTTACACCTATTTTCCCAAATGCTCTGTAAGCATAAAACAAAAAAATAACAATACTGAGATTAAAATATCAGGCACAAAAGAAAATACTTTCAAATCACAACAGATTACACAGCAGAAACTTAATGGAGAAGTTAACTTTAGAAAAGACTAAGGATGCCAAGGGTTATTTTTAAAGGGCAACTTTATGAATGTTGCAAATGCTTTATCTTATTTAGGATGTGAATTTGTAGCAGACTTCATTAGTCAAATGGTGCATCAGTTGACTTTCTCCACTGACAGTGTTGTCCAAGACTAGAAGGGCTCCACCTGGTCAGATGGTTTCAGAGTGAATCAATCCGAGGGCAAGGTGCTTGGAGAAGCCCTGCAGAGAGTAGTTCTAGAGTATCATCCTGGAAGCTCAGGGAAGGATAGCCCATTGGTCCCTCAACTAGTTTAATATCAAGCCGAAATGTGGGCACAAGGTAGAAGCTGCAAGAACAGGGAATAGATCCCAGTTCTACCACATCATTGCGTGTCTAGGGAGAAGTCACTTGTCTCTTAGAATCTGAGCATCAGTATCCCCTCCAGCTAATGGCTGTAAGAACTTCATCTTAATAAGACTATTGCAAGGATTAAGAGAGATAAAGTACAGAAAGCCCTAATTTAGTCCTTGAAACACAGAATTGGGTTAGAATTTAAAACAGGGATGGGATGGAAGTGTGCATTCTCATTCAGATTGAAGCTGACCTGGTAGGTTGGCACCGTGTAGAACGAATGCATGGTTCTCGGGACAGCCCAGGGCTGAGAGCAGAGATCTTTGGTGCAACTTATTTCCAAGACTTCTCAGAAGAAGGAACTCTTGGCAAAGAGAACTGGCAGCCAGCTGATACCCCAGCATCAGCCTCTGTGCCCTGGGAAAGATGCTCAGCCATGAGTGTTCCCTCCTAGCCACTAACCCTCCCAGCACTCTTTATGTCCCCGCCTCTGTCCTAGGTGGGCACCTGCCATGTGGTATCTCAGCAGGAGTGGATACATGGATTTTCTGAGAGAAGGCTTGGTATTGAGAGTTTATAATCTGTGAAGGGACCACTTACAAATGTTATTTGGTGTGAAAGACAGAATCTGGGACTTTCTGCATTGTACCCCCAATGTTTACATAATAAATATATGTACTCCAGGTCAGAGATGGTAGGAAGACATGCTTTTCAGTTCCTACTATTATGTGTTACCTGACTTTCTTGGGAGCGCACATGTGTTACTTCTTCAAGAGGACCACCGTGCATCCTCATGTCCCTCACCCAGCACATTCTGGAGTTCCCATGCCCACCCTTAGCTTGGCCCCACAGGCTTTCATGGGGTGCCAGACTCCTAAGTCTACACTGGGTAACCCTACTGATTTCTTAGAGTTCCCTGTGTTCTTGAGAGTTTCTGATAAATAGATTCTTCTGGCTGCAAGTCCAGGGAGAAGATTTCAACTGTAACTAAATGAAATAAATGCTTATTTTTCCTTCTTAATTAAAAGCATTGTTAAGTAAATTATTCCAGATGTCATTCACGTACAAAAGTGCATTCCATGCACTTATATAATAACATTTTTGAGTCAGCTATTTCAAGCAGTAATCACAATATACAGTGATTATTTTTAAAATTTTGTTACAGTAAAAGACAAGTTGCCATGAATCCCCCTCAAATTCCTTTGCCTTGCTTTGAGCACACTTAACCAATCATCCTTTCTGAAGCAGCTCTCAAAACTCTCTTTCCTTAGTGTCTTTATAAGGCGAGAGCAATAATATGGTGAAAGGTGCTGCTGAGTGCCATCCAATGGAAAGACAATTTCATAAACACATGACACTGTGACCTCATCCACCTTAGTCACTGACCTGGTACCATGCAGCTTCTGGCTCTTCCCCAAAGTCACAATGACCGTGAAAGGGAGACGTTTTGAATCCATTCAGGACATCAAGGCAGCCAGGACAGCGCAGCTAAAGACCCTCAGGATAGAGGACTCCAGAGCTGCTGCAGGAAGTGGTGAGGACGATGGGACGAGTGTGTTCGAAGTAGAGGTGGAGTTCATGAGGGATTCATGACAATGTGTCTTTTGCTATAATGAATTTTTTCAAATTTAAATACTAATCTTATTTTTCAATCGCAACTTACACATGTCAGGTATAGATACAAAGGGGGGATCATAATTCTGCTGCTGAAAAGCTGTTTATGTTAAACCATTTAGAGGGAGGAGTACATATATTTTGAAAACTAACCAGTCTGTGAAAAAAAAAAGAGCTACAAAAATAGTGTGCATGGAATAATAAAGTGTAATGCCACCCAAAAGGGGAGAGCCCCAGTATTCCGGGAAAAAGCTGGGGGGCTGACAAAAAGCAGCTCCCATCTCATCATCACCAACAGTGATGGCCTCAGGGAAGCCAAAGCCTGAGAGGTGGATTAGAAGAGGAAGGAACAAGTTCACGAACAAGGGGAGACCATTTGCAAGTTTAAGCAAAGAGCATACATGATCTGATTCTCCTTTTACCAGGACTGTGTGAAGCAGTGGGGAAGAGCCGCTCCTGTGGGGTGGGAGGGGCTGCAGAAGATTTGGGGAGAAGCTGAGGAAGTCCCAGATGGAGATGATCAGGGTGAAGGTGGGGGGTGGGCAGGTGAGACCCTGGGGAGAGGGGAGAGGCCGCATGCTTCTCGCGGAGGCTCCGGGTGAGACACAGCCCTCGGGAAGGGGGCCGAACGCCGCCTCTGGCAAGCTCAGCTTTATCGTCTGTGGCACAGTGGGAATATTTCCCACCCCACAGGGCTGATGAGGGTTCCGTGGGATAAGGCACACGTGGTGCTGATGAGCTATCCTTATCCTCGTTGTTATTCATAAAGAACCAAGACGCACTCACTCGCTTTGCCGTGAAAGACCCAGGCAGCAGTCATCTGATTTACATCCGTCCTGTACTTTCTGGCATTCCAATCAAAGTGCCTCACTTACGATGCCGCTCTGGGAGATGAAGCAGTGCTCTCCACACCCAGGCAGTCGGTCTCAGGGTATTATGTGAAAGAGAAACGAGAGATGCAGAGGGGGAGTAAAACTATGAATGCACACACATGAATATTTGCCTGTATCTGCATAACAGTTCTAGAAGGATCGACGAGAAGCCGCAGGAAATGGGGATGTGTGTAGATTCTGCAGAAAAAAGGCAGGATAAACGGGACATTTTTCATTGTTTCTTGTCCATTTATTGATTTGTTCCTTTCTTACGTGTAAAATGTATTTCTTACTCAAAAAATGAAAATTAGAAAAGTGTTTGCAAATCTCAAATAAGCCACTGAATTTATCTGTTTAGGCCCCTATGATAAACAGAAATGGCCTTATTTATTTTCTTGATGTTGCAAATGAGAAAACTGAGGGTCTACAACTTCACTGACTCCGGTACAATGGCAAAGCCAGGGGAACCAGGGAAAGTCAGGCCTGAATTAGAACCCAAGCTCTGAAGCCAAAGGTTGCCATGGTTCCCTTGCTAGGATGTGTATGGTTCTGTTTTCAGAACGCTACTTGGCGTGGATTAGGGAAGCAGAGGCACAGGACTTGATCTGAATGACTGGAGTCAGAGATAAGAGATGGGGCAGAGAAGCTGAATGGTGGTAATGGTGGGAGGAGGTGGGAGGGAGGTCAGAACCATGATCAAGGAGGATTCCCTATTTAATGAATACTCACCTGAGTAAGAGGTAGAAAAGCAGTACTAGTTTATCAGTTTATAGTGGTGGAAAGGAGGGAGAGAGGGAAGGAGAGATGAAGGGAAGGAAGGGAGGAAGAAGGGAAGGAAAGAAGAAAGGAGGAAGGGAGAACGGAAGATGAGAAGAAAGGGGAGCTTCAAATAAGGAGAAACACTAGGTTACTAAAACAATTAGGAAGATAATACAATTTGAGGGTCAGCGATTTAGCTCAGTTGCTCCCCACCTGCCTGACCAAGCACAAGGTCCTGAGTTTGATCCCAGGTCCCACTCACACAAAAAAAGGAAAATAATGATTTGAGGCAAAAACAAATAAAAGAAAGGTGGGAACTTCCCCTAGTTAACAATATCTATGTGTGATCACAATTACCTCTTAAAAACTTCCATTTTCCCATGATTTTTTAAATATTGCATACATGGCCTTCTAAAATTCTCTCGCCTGAAACTTGATTTACAAAATATGAGATAGAGATTTATTTTATAATAGAGTTTTAATTTTAAGGTCAAAGTCTCAGAATTATTTAAAGAAAGTGTTTTGAATATAAGATTCAAAGAATCTTATTCAAAGAATCTCTTTAAATGAAAAAAAATGGGAACTGTACTGGCAGTGGTGGAAGAATTTCTTTAGAATAGGAAGGGAAAAGTAATTTTATATCTTAATTATATTTTATGTATTACAGTAGCGACAAAGGATGTATGAACAATCAGAGACTGTGTAGGTGACATGTGATGGTTATTTTTAATTGTCAGTTTGACTGGATTGAGCGGCTTTTGGAGAGGTGACTGAATCTTGCAGGTACTAATTAACTTGCTGATGAGTTCATGCTGTTGGGAGATAGGTCTATGAAGAGGGATCACTGGATGTGTCTTTGGAGCCAAACCTCTCACTAGTGTTCCTCCCTGTGCTGTACTTTATTACTGCCGTGAAGTGAGCAGAACTTCCTCTACATGAGCATAGCCAACCATGAACTGAGTCAACTAAAATCATGAGCCACACAAACCTGTCCTTATTTAAGTTGCAAGTTTCAGGCACTTTATCCCTGCATTGGGAAAGCTGACTAATACAGAAAATTGGTAGCAGGAAAGTAGGATCATTGCTCTGATTATACCCAACCGTGTGGTTCTGAAGTCTTCAGAACTGATTTGCAGGAGACTTCCCATCAAGTTTGAAGATGTTGGCTAGAGAAGTTCTACAGTGCTATAAGCAGAGCCTGATAGATTCCTATGGCTGAGCTCAGAAGACCACAATGTTCATAGAGATTTGAACAGTAAAGGCCAAGCTCAGGAGATTTCAGATGGGAACCAAGACTCTGTTGTGAATTGGATAGGCAGCCATATACAGTGGTACCTTGGTTGATGAACTTAATTTGTTTTATGATTTGGGGGAAGATGACTGCATTTGTGATTGTGTGGGAAAGGTGGCCATTGTTTGCAGACAAAAGCATGCATTAACCAAGGTATTACTGCATGTTACACTCTGACAAAAAGTTTTATCTACCTTTTATTCAAATTTTAAGACTATATAAGACTGAGTTTAAAGTTGACAGACTGCTGGGCATGGTAGTGCACACCTATAATCCCAGCATTCGGGAGGCTAAGGCAGGAAGATCTCCATGAGTTCAAAGTTGGCCTCAGCTATATAGGGGTGAGTTCAGAGCCAGCCTGCAATGCATAATGACACCCTGTCTCAAAAATACAATTAAAAAGTTGACAGACTAATAGTCTGGTGGAGGGAATTTCAAGGCAGCCCAGGGTTCAGGCTGTAGCATGGATATTGCAGCTTTTAGCCATGTTTATAGTAAGAATGGGAGCAAAAAGCAAGGTATACAATTTTGAAAAACTTACATATTGGCAGAAAATAAGTACATATAAATTTGGGGCCAATGGAGGTATATTTGGTGAAAAGATTAACTCATTTTAAAGGACACCAGTTTTCTTGAACCAGGACAAGAAGATACCTTGAGAACATCTCAGAAATCAGCAGGACTACATTCATTGCAAAAGTGTCAATCTTTCATTTGAGAAGAGAGCTCTTGAGCTCCTTGCTCAAGAATGGCTACCTAGGCCCTTGGCTCCCTAGTTGTGGTGGGTCTCTGAGGGTATGATTTTAGAAGAAATATCTCTCACTAGAACTCTTTCCTTCTCCTCTGCTTCCTCATTGCCATGAGTTAAACAACTTTGCTCTGCCATGGCCTTTTGACCTGATGTTCCTGCTTTGTAACTGACCAAGCATGGACTGAACCCTCCAAAACCATAAGCCTACATAGACATCTCCTCCTCTGAGTTGTAGATGTCAGGTATTTGATCCAAGCAGTGAGAAATCTAGCTGATGCAGTATATATTTGGTATGATTGCAACAATATGAGTATTTTTATTAAAATTGTACATAGGTTATATTAGGAAAATAATTTCTCCCCTTAGGCGGCAAATATCAAAGTGTTCAGGTGTGAGTTGCCATGATTTGTGCAACCTGCTTTCAAAAGGTTCAAGGATATGTGCGTGAGTGTACATGATGTGTATGCATATGCTAGCACTTTGTACAATTTGCACATGTACATAACGTGTGTGTGTGGTATGTACAAGTGTGAACAAAGCCTAAAGCAAATGTTTAAATCTCTAAGGCTTTATTGCAGTAAAAGACACATTAATCTCACGCAAAATACTCCCCTCACTTTGAACACTCATCCCATCCTTCTTTCCACTTTCTGAAGTCTTTTCTGGGTGTGTTTATTTGTACCATTGGGACCTTGTCAATGTTCTGAATAGATTGCAGATGTTGACCTCTACTGGTCTTTTTGACTTTGAAGAAGATCCGGAGGTTACACAGCGCCAGATCTGGTGAAGAGAAGTGGGTGAGGACACGCCATCATGTTTGTATTTGACAAAAACTGCTGTGCCAGGAGCAACATATAACAGCATCATGATGTAGGATGAAACCCTTTGCCCATTTCTCAGGCTGCTTTCTATGCTGATTATTTCTCAGATGCCTTAAAACGCCCTTATTATAGTCAGAGTTGACTGTAATGTTCCTGAGTACAAATTCACCTAGCACAGTTCCATAAAGGTCAAAAAGCATAATCAATATCACCTTGAAGAAGAATCTCGAAAGAGTATTCAGAAAAACATGGGCCAGTTACGTGAAGGAACAAACAAGAAGCCAATTTGGGTGCAGGGTATGAACTACCTCACTTTCATCAATTACTTAACTACAGAGTTCATCCTCAAGGGCTAATGATGCTCACTATCCCTTGTTCACTACCCATGAAAGTCATGTCTATATAGTGCATAGACTGGGATTATAAATTATTTGCATTGAAGTAGGAGCTGGTATTGAAATCATTTTGATTACATTAAATATTATATCACAAGAATAACCTTGTCATGAGTAAACGTTCACATCTCTCAATGACAAAGAGAAGCAGCAAGTTTGCCTGCTTTTTTCCTGGAGATATATCAGCTTCGCACCCAGCCATGGTCCCTCCTTTGTTCTGCTTCCTCGACGACTCCTTGATATGCTTAAACCAAGGGGTATATGCAGAGCCCAGGACAGCACAGAGCATGAAGACTGCTTTGTTTGTATGTTTTTACTTATTTTATTACTGGCAGAAGGTGGTATAAATTCTATTACAGTTATAAATCTTTACAACACTGTACCACAAATTCGCAACTAATGACTTGCTCCTACAGAAAACAAGAACCCATGTCACATGAACAGAGAAGATAAGCACTGGCAGTCTTAGCAAACAGAGAGGTGGCACAGGTGCCAACCCCCAAGATGTGGAAGTTTGGAACATCAAATTGCCCTGAGCACCTTTAAAAGTGGGAGTAAGCAGGGCCACCTGAGAGAGATAGCATGTTTTTGATGTCTGGAACTTTACTAGGATCTGAATTCATTGGGCTAGATTGGGATGTTTAAAAAATGAACCCAAAAATGAATTCAGAAAGCATAACGTGATGAACATTTACTTCTTGCTCATACCCCATCCTGATGCCAGCCGGGCAGCCCCCTGTCATCTTGCGCCTCTGCCATCTGAAATCTGTGGATTTCTGGAAAGTAGAGGGGCCATAGGGACTTAGTGGGATGTTTTGGGGAGGACCATCACACCCTCTTCATCAGATCCAGTTGCTAGATCCCAGTCTTCCTTAAGCAAAGCTGGGACCTGGGATTTTTGAGTGCCAGGGACAGAATTCCTTGTTTAGCATCCATAAGCAAATCATATTTATATAAAGCATATGTATTGTTTTAAATGATTAAAAACTATGTGTAACGGACAGTAGACATCACTTTGGCCCTGCCCTCTGTCCCAGGGCAAGTCAGCAAGATCTTAGGTACCCCGTACCGCCTGTCACTGGGAGCACTCCCACCCAGCCAGCCTCCCTTATTCCACCTCCATTCTTTCCAAGTGAGCATCATTGACATGACTGGGTGGTTCCACAGAGCTGCCCACCAGGAAGGACTGCGGGGAGCTTCATGGCAGGGATTCGGGTCCAGGCATCATCAATGTTTCCTGAAGGCTAGTGCCTCCCCATAATCCCTGGGCTGTGAAATCAGAGCTTGGCCTGTGCACATGTGTCCTCAGAGAAGAGACCTTGTGTGCACCAGCTTCTGCACATACACAGTGAGTCCTGGATTCGTTCTTTGCAGAAAGGCTGTAAAAGCTCTGGCATGAGCATCAGCAGTGGTGTTTTTGATTCTGCAAGAGATTGCTGATGTCCATTCAAGATCTGTGATACAGCTCCATGACAAGATCTACAAATGAAACTTCATAACAAATGCCCCACGAATTCTTGTGCCCATGAATGACTATGTAGCTACTGCCCTGGACAACAGCAAGTTCACCAGGCTGATGAGTCCCACCCAACAGCCCGGGAAGCTGCCCCTATCCCAACTCTGCTAGTGAACATCAGACCCAACCGGCCCCATTCATCTTTTCATTTACCTTTATTACTTGAGGCCTGATACTCATCCCATCGTCCTCGCCACTTTCTGCCGCAGCTCTGGAGTCCTCTTTCCTGAGGGTCTTCAGCTGCGCTGTCCTGGCTGCCTTCGTGTCCTGAATGGATTTAAAGCATTTCCCTTTCACGGTCATTTTGACTTTGGGGAGGAGCCAGAAATCACACAGTGCCATATCTGATGGACAAGGTGAATGAGGGCACAGCATCGTATTTTTGTGCGCCTGCCTTTCTGTTGGAGGCCTGTGGCAAGGGAATCCACCATGTTTCTTTCACACCTGGTAAAGACCCTCAGGAAAGAGGACTCCAGAGCTGCTGCAGGAAGTGGCAAGGACGATGGGATGAGTGTGCAAAGCTAGGGCGAGTATCATAAGAGGGATTCGTGGCAATAAATTGTAATAAATTTTCAACCTGTAAACATTCAGTGAATTTTTTATCACCCCTTGTACGTGTACGTGGCAATGAGCCTGAGATGCATCTCCAGACCAGACGAATAATTGGGCTTGTTTTGACTCTTAACGAGTCATCCATCCTCCCCACACATATGTTAGTAGAAAGAAAAAAAAAGTTAATGTGTAACTTAACTAGAAATGATTCAGTGTAATTTTTGAAAATAATGGTTCTTTTTATTTACAAAAACATAACCACTTACCAATCTTAAAGATGTCTTAACTGACATCAAATATGCCGGCAGAATTCAAACTTCCCCTGATGCCTCACAAATTCATTTGTTTGATTTGGTTTTGAGCCAGAACCTAAGCAAGGTCCCCAGTTGCATCTAATTGATACGGTCTTGATCTGGGAACTGTTCCTCCCTCTCCTCCTCTACCCTCACCTCTGGTGACTTGTCCTTTGAGTAAGCACTGCCATCCATCCTGATGAGCATCCCCCAGTCTGGTTTTGCCCAGCTCAGCCCTGTGTGTCTTGCACAGGAACCCACACAGCTCTGGCACTGACCTTGAATATGTTTCTATTCATGGCAATGTGGCATCTCAGGACCTGCCTGGCAACCATCACCTGCCTGATGTCTAGAAAACCCCTAGGACTTTGCCCCCTCTTGGTGTCAGCTGGTGTCACACTCCGGCCTGGATGATTCTGTTCTGGGGTAACAAGCTGTGTGTACTTCTCACTTCCTTTATTAGCAGGAATGCTTTTTTAAAAATGTTTTTATCTTCATAAACTATTTGGTCCCCACTGTATAAAAAAAAAGCAAGATAAATCCTATTCCCACTTTGCTCCCTTTCCAAATGATCACATTCCTCATCTTTCAGTGAAATATATAAGCCCTAAAAAGTGGAAAAGCATTCATTAGAACCAAACTTTGGCATCTACTGAAGCTTCTTTTCCTTTGCAAAGTTTACATAGTCCTTGTTATATACACGGTGCTTCTGATGGTAGAAACAAGCACTAACGTTCATGTGATTATCGTGAGCTGTGTACTGGACCCATGTGTTGCCACTGAAATTTCCCTGACTGCCTCTTACCCTGGTCCTGCTGCTGTTACAGGAAGAGCAGAGTTCTGTTGCTGGTGACCACCCAGCCTGGACACAGCAGGCCTCTGAAGTCTCTCATGCCCCACTGCATGCTTCTGGAGGTCAGGAGAGAAAGAAGAAAAAGTGGCAAATGCTCCAAAAGAAAAGCAAGCTGTCAACTGTTAAAAATGAAGCATTGAAATGACAGCACAGGGCTTTTCATGGTCATCTGATGGCTTCATTGAGCTGAAGGTGGCCCAGAGACCCTCATGGCCAGAAGTTGCTAAGGCAAGTTTGTCCTTATAAGACCATAGTTCCCTGGTGATGCAGAGAGGATTTAGCTCACTGGTTGACACAGCAGCACCCATGCTGACTTTAACCGTACTTTCTTGGGGTCTGGGCTCAGGTGCGAGAGGAGAGAGGCAGGCCTGAACACAGACACATCTCGGCAATGACTCCCTGATGCTCCCAGAGCATCCCTAAGCAGGTAGGGAAACCAGGCAAGGTCCCGTGCATTGAGAGATAATTAGGAGTTTCCAAAGCCTTCCCTGAGCACCTACAGCCACCATGCAGCACACGTCTGCACGCCTAATTAAAACAAGCAGCTGCAGTGAATTCAGAGCCTTCCTCCCTGGACACAGAAGGGGTTAGGAGACCCCTGAGCCTGTCTGAAGATCAGCAGTACCCGGGTCTCCTCCAAGACTGGCTGCTTCCCTCCTGCCTGGGGCTCTGTGCCCCTCCCAGACAGCCCTCCCCCTTCCCCAGCATCTCAGGGCAAAGACCCTGGCTTTGCAGCCGAGGTCTCAGGGGCCCTCCTGCAGTCCCCATGCTGCCTGGTTGCTGGAGTGATGTACAGATTGTTGATGTGTGTCCTCCCAGATGTTAGGTGAGCAGTTTGTTTTCCCTGCCACCAGTCCCGAGACAACTGTACCGGCAGAATGCCCTGTAGGTAGGGGGTCCAAACAGCACCATGTCCTGGAGTCCTCCAGCTCTTAAACACTGATCTTCACACTGTCCCCTGGGGGATCACCAAGGCCCCAGGTGCTCCGGCCCTGTCCCCTGGGGGGTGACAGACAGATGTGTGATATCATGGATCACTGCTACCATGTTGCTGTCAGTGCCTGATACTTGGTTTCCAGTGTGTGTGTGTGTGTGTGTGTGTGTGTGTGTGTGTGTGTGTGTGTGTGAGTGTGCGCGTGTGTGGTTGAATACCCATGTACACCTGTGTGTATGAGTGTGGGCACACATACGTACACAGTTGTGGGCAATACAGTGAGAAGGAAGCGGTGCTCTGGCTGTAAAGACAGCCTGCCCAACACAGGTCCCAGCTTGACCCGGGATGTGAACAGCCTTGCTCGAGGCCTCTGCTCGCAGACTCCTCAGCACAAGAAGGAAGGAGCCAGCGTGGGGCACACATTCCTGATAGGCTCCGGCAGGTCCTGTCAGGCGCAGCTCGCCGATGACAGCCTGGAACATGCAAATTACTGCCGAGGTGACTTCGTGCCAAACATGCTGTTTCACAGCTCCCCATGAATCTGCCAAACCTTTCCTTGCAGATTTTTTTTACAGGGAATTGGGATTTTTTTTTTCTTTTTCTTTTTTCTTTTCCAGTCTGCTTGGCAAGGGCACAGGCGTTGAAGGTCTATCTTCCTGCTAACTCCAGAGCCCACTTGTCCTGGGCAGCATCACCTGGGTGCACCTGCTGATGGTGGCTTCTGGCCAACAAGGGTGGAACAGGGAGAAAGGATGGGGAGGAAAGTGAGCTCTACACCCATCCAGAGGAGATGGCTGGGGACCAGGGTGGTACTGGGAGCAGGCATGGTGCTTGGCGAAGCTGTGTGTCATTCCTGTCTCCAGGCCTCACAGTGTCTGGCCTCTGTAAGGATGGCACTGTGGGTCCATCATCTGCTGTAAGAATTTAGAAAAATAAACCCAGGTCTTCTCATGAGAGATACACAGCTCTGTTAAAAATAAATAAATAAAAACCCCAAAGCCAACATTCAACAAAATCAGCATGAGAAACTATTTCTATGGCAATGGATATTTCCTTTACATCAAGTAGTACCAAGCAGAGTCCCTGTCCTGAAAAATGAGTGGATTGAGGGGTCCAAACAGAACCAATGGCTTTTCTTTTTGTTGAACATTCAGGAAATGTGTCCGTGTCTCTCCTCTTTCATCTGCTGTCCTTTCTCATATGTTCAATGCATAAATCATGTGAGTTTCTCACTGGCCCCTGAAGCTGTTTATAACAGAAGTAAGGAGACAACAGAAATCACTGCTGTCTGAACAGTAGAGTGGAATTAAAACGATAACCACTGACCCCATGTTCCCTGTAGTCTCTCCTACCCCCGCTGCTCCCACATGAAACAGAAAGCCCTCTCCCACAGCAATGAAGATAATACTATTAAATGGTTGTTTTACTGAAGTCTAGTCCATGCCCATATTAAGTTTGCTTAATTACTTGGAAAAACTCTGAGCTGCCTGATACATCCTTGTTAAACTAATGAAGCAGCATTATGAATAATAACAACGCCAGACATCTATAAATACCATTTTCCTCTTTAAAGTGACTTTACATACATTATCCAATTTCATAATGTATTTTTAAAGGCTGAAATAATACCTGCTAACAAAGCTCGTAATTAATCTTGCCGTGCTACACAGTGGCCCACCGACCTGCCCCATGAGTTCATGGTCTACAAGTGCCTCTACTCCGTGCTTATCAGTGGCCATGGTTGTTTCAGTCTAAGTCTTACTCCATCCGTGTCTCTGTATAGCACATGTTTCGCCAAATCAATGGTAATTTGATCAAAATTCTACTGTGCCTGCATGTACTTGAGTGAAAGTTTGGGATTTCCCCCTGAATAGATGGGAATAGGTGCACAAGAAAAAAGTTTTATTTTCACTGGACAGGGTCCAATTGAAGTGAGTCTTTTCTTTCCTACTGTCTGAACTGAAGCCTATTCTGTCTGGGCTGGGTGCACTCAGCAGCCATGGTGTTCCACGCCCCCACCCTTCCCAGTGCCATCTCCCTCTTCCCTACTTCCCCTTCTTCAAAGGAAGTGACGCACAGAGGAAAGCAGCAGCACTGTCGTTTAATGGCTCCAGTGAATTGAACACAACAATTATCTCTTGATTTTTAACTTAATGTTTATTTTTCATACTCACTCATGAGAGAGGACTAGATGGAGGTTTACTGAAGCTTTTTTTAAGTAACTTGGTAAAATCAGTGCTTTGGCTGTCTTGCCATTTGAGGATCTAGCTGTTCCTTAAAATTGCTGCTAGCCAGATGTGTCTGTCATCCTAGCACTCTGGAAGGCTGAGGCAGAAGGGTCACAAGTCTGAGCCCAGCCTGAGAAATCTGGTAACAGTGAGACCCTACCTCTAACGAAAATATTTTTGAAAGGGCTGGGAGTGCAAATGTCCTGGGGTCAATAGTCCCCAGTACATCAGTGCCAAAAGAATTCCTGTTTATTTCTCTCCCTCAAGGGATGATGAGTCAGTAGCTCTTTTACACTGTACAGATCTGAGGAGAAAATAAGCCTCAGCAGGCATCTCTAGATCAGAGCTGAGACTTCCTTGAAATATAAACAGGCTCCAGACAACCTATGCTGGAATCCATTGCTGAAATGCAACCGTGTCCTCCTAGGTCAGAGCCCCAGCCTGGCTAGTCCAAGGGTTTTTTATTAGAATATTTTATTATTGAATCCACTCTCTGGTATTTAAAGTCATAATAGTAACCATTTTTAAAATACATTTATCTGCCTCCCTGCCTGTCCGTGCTTGCACCAGACCTAGCTGGGTGATGATTGTGGTATTCTCCTTTGGCTGCTAGGGGGCGCCAGACTTGGCTCATTTCTATACAAAGCACAGGCGCCTCAGGGGTTAGAAGCACTGTGCTGGAGGGAACGGAATGCATGGAGAACAGGTTTTGACCCACCGGGTGCCTGGAACCAGCTTCTGACACACATGCCTGAGAAGGGCCAGGGGCAGCCCTGTAGAGAGAAATGACATGAACAGATATCCCACAAAACTGAGCCCCAGAAAGCTAGCCAGCTCTCCTCCATTCCTTACCGGCGTGAGGGTGCATGCCCTCACCAGAAGGCTTCTTGTGTGTCGGCGTGTTCCGTGCAGGACATAGTAAAGTTCACTAAGACCGCACATTGCAATAGAAAACCCGAAGGCTCTGGTTGCAGAGAAACCCCGTTCACATCCTGCTTCCGAGTCCAGTGCTTTTGCCAGATTTGACTTCCTGTGTCCTGAGAGTAAACGAGACGCACATACTGTCTCACATACTCGCTGGGTTTGGTGTCCACCCCATACTGGACTTACCAGCAAACAGTGAGGATTTATAGATGGGAAGAGACTTTTGTCTTACATAAGCTTATTATTAAAGGCAGGACTTCAGAAGAACCTCAGGCTCTTGATGAGGATTGTGAAGGGCCTGGGGTGTGAGGCACACCCAAGTTTCTTCCGGGACAGACCTGGTCTTCCTTGGATGCTTGAGATGTTTGTTGACTGCAATGCGGCTGAATATTTTTAATTTGCCTATTGTAAAATCCAGATGGCCCTCCCATGACACAGGTATGGATTTGAGTAGTATTTATTTTGGGGGGATGTAACCAGTGCCTCATTAATTTCGGGTACCACCACAGGCTATCTTTAATTTTCCTAACTATTGAGTTCAAAAAGCTTAATTAATCTCAGTATTGTTTAGGCAAAGAAGCTCACCCAACAGGTGGTGAATGGGACTCAAACCTGGGGCTCCGGAACCAGAGTCAGGAAGGATTTCTTCTTTCTCTAGCCTAAGGAGGCATTGGCCTTCCTAGGTGAACCCATGAGCTGGGGACAGCACCAAAGTCCTCAACCTGGGCTGAGTCCTTTGCTAAGTCCCTCACCTGAAGGAAGCCCCTGCAGCTGGTCACCAGCACACTGCAGCCTTGGGCCTCAAGCTCCCCAGGCCCTGCCTCGGACCCTGACTCCCACTGCCCTGTCCTGCTCAGGTGTGACCTGTCCCTTCTCAGCATCTCCTGCATGTACAGGCCACCTGTGTGTCCCCCCTGCCCTCCCATTTCTTCCAGGCCACACTGATGGCAGCCCTCAGAATCACCTCCTTCCTGCTCCTCCACTGAACACAGGCCCAGGGTACTGCGTCACCACTGGACCCCACGTCCACCTGGTGCATTCCAGCTGGTCAGGCAGGGCCTCCACACGAGCTCTGGGCTTCTCCACTGCTTACTCCTTACAGGCCCACCCCACTCCCATTTTCTGGTTTGCCCCTCACCCTCCCTACTGCTGCCCTCAGGGGCGCTGGGGTCCTCACAGGTAACCTCGTCCACTCTCCAGGGCTGAGCCATCGCTGGGCCACCAGCTTCAGGCCAGATGATGCCCTCGCTGAGGCCCTCAGTGGGCACCTGGGAGCCAATCCTGAGCTTGGCGGGATGTCTCTCGGTCCCTGTGCCCCGGAATCCCTTTCACTGCACACCTGGGCTGGCAGGAAAGTCTGTCCCCTGTTCAGGAGATGGAAGGAACTTCTGATTGCCATGCCAGAACACCTCTGCTCTCAAGCTCAGAAGCTGGAACTGGGGATTTTATTCTCTCCCACTAGGATCTTTGTGGGGTGTGTGTGTGTGTGTGTGTGTGTGTGTGTGTGTGTGTGTGTGTGTGTGTGTGTTGTGAGCAGTACTGGAGATTAAATCCAGGGCCTTCACACTGAGCTACATCACCAGCCCTTTTTTTGCATCTTATTTTAAGTCAGGGTCTCTCAAAGTCACTGAATTGCCCAGGCTGGGCTCAATCATGGGATCCTCCTGCCTCAGCCTCCCAGAGTGCTGGGATTACAGGGTTGTGCCACCATGCCTGACCTCTACCTAGATTTCTCCAGGAGACTCAGCTAAAATCATGAGTGCAAGCTTTCGTTCCCTCAAATCCATACTCCATGTGATTTTTTCTGACACTCCATAAACTCCAAATTTACCCCAGCCACTCCTCTGCTTAGAATCACTGGGGGCCTTTTTATTGGAGGGACAGACTCTGTGCCACCTCTCCAATGGCAGCTGACACCAGGTGCCACCTGCCATGCCCCTGCAGGCCTGGAGCAGCTCCTGCAGCCCTGGACAGTGGCCTTCTGTCTTCTGCTTAGAAAAATGGTTGCTGGTACTCTTCTTCCCAAATCCAGAACTTCATTATCAGTCACTTCCTTGGCCCCTCCCTCCCCCAGACTGAGTTTCTCCATCCTCTTGATTCATTCCACACTCATCCAAATATTGTGTATTTTCTCCAGTATTTTTCCTTTGCTTCTGCTCTGTCCTAGACTCCAGGCTTCTTGGGATGCAGGCTGAACCCTGACTTCAGCACACACAGCCCCCGCAGAGTCCCCAGGGCTGTGCACATCCTTGGGGTGGGGATGGGAGGTGCTCAGAGCTGGCTTGTTGCTGCCCAGGCGCTCCCTCCCGTGGGAGTCTCTGTACTGTGTGCGCACATTCACGTCGCCTAGGTTTTCCTCTTTCTCCTCTTCTCCCACCTAAGCAACAAGATCTTTCAGGGTCCACCGTTCAGAAAAGCAATGGCTCCTCTCACATTGCTTCTCAGCTCTTCCGAAAACACCTTAGCTTTAGGGGCTGGGTTTAATAGGAGACATGAAAGCTCCCCAACCTCTAGTTCCTCCCTCTGAACATCTTCAAAGAATGGTCTCTGCTGGTTGTCTTAGTGTGGACTGAAAGTTTTGACTGTGGATTTGCTTCCTTTATCAGAGGGACCCACAGCTACTTGTACAGCCTGCCCTTCCTTCCTCGCCTTCCCCAGCCTGCGTGGAGTTGCCCTCCAGCCAGCCCCCAAATTCTCAGGTCCCCTCCTTCCCTCCCTCGCTCACTTTGCCACCTCAGAAACTCTGAGCATTTGGCAATTTGGAGGATGGTGGGATTGGAAGAATGAGCCGCCAGGACGAAGGTGTGGGAATCCCGGGGGCGGGAAGGAAATGTCTCGGCGCTCTTTGGTTAACGTTCTGAGTAGTCAGGGCCGGGTGTGGGTCAGAGTAGGTCGCTTGCCTGGCACACATGAGACTGTAGGACCCAGCCCTAGGACCACAAAACAATAACAAAACAGGAGAAAGGAAGGGAGGAAGGTTAATATCATCATAATGCATGAGTGGTTCCTAAGAGAATTTGAGTTTTCTCTGAACTGCCAGCCACCTAGACCTCTGGAGAAGAGACCCTCACGGCCAGGACAGATGAAGGCAGCCCTCGCAGCAGTGGCTCCAAACCACACTTTCCAAGGCTGCATTAGCTTATCCCTCTCCACATTACTAATGCCCTGAGTAGCTAGGAAACCAAAATCTGTGCTGGCTTTCCTCACTCATACTCGTAATGGCCATCTTTGCTTACTGTGAGTAGATGTCAGCCATTCCCTGCCCGCGTGATAGACCTGGGCTTCAGGCTGCTCTCTGTCGGGAGTTGAGGAGGGCGGAGTATAGTGTGGGCCTTGCTGGGACAGTGTCCGCATGAGATTCTGGCTAAATACCACTCCTCTCCCTCGGGTAGGAACACCCTCCCACCTGGCCCGAAAGCTGCCAGATGAAAATTCAGGAGAGAAGGACAGGTCAGTCTCTCTCTCTCTCTCTCTCTCTCTCTCTCTCTCTTTCTCTCTCTGAACTATGTGTTCAGGCCCATTTTTAAATTTCATATCTTGAGTCAGAGTCTTGGTAAATTGCCCTGTCTGGGCTTAAACTCGCAACCCTCCTGCCTCAGCTTCCCAGAGCACTGGGATGAGAGGAGCGCGCCATCATGTGCATGAGGACTCATCACTTCCTGACACTGCGCGGCTGGAGCTGGTGGCTCTGGATGGTAGACCAAGGATGGGGCAGCCAGGATCCAGATGAAGAAAGAGACTCCGGGAGCCCCTGCGTGGGGTTAGGGATGCCGAGGGCAAACAGACTTTCAGGCCCAGAGACACAGCGTGAGGCTGAACATGGGCTTGGCCTTTGGTAGCTGTGTGGTCCCATCTGCAGCCCCCGCACTTGTCTGTGTCCTGTGGGCGGAGCAATGACCCCACTCAGCGCCTGTCGCGGCCACAGTGAGGTGCAGTGTGGTCTGTGGTGTTGGGTGCAGGTTCCTTTCTCCTCCCTGGGACTCAGCAGATGGACAGGGGAACCGGGTGCCACAACACCCCGCCGAGTCTCCGCATCTGAGAACAGGCTCGGTGTTACCTGGCTGCAGGCCCAGCCACGTGACCTTTTGCTGACCTCACACCTGCCTCGCTTCGGGCCATGCCCTGGAAGGGGAGTGTGGAAGGGAAAGAGAAAGAAAGAAAGCTGGGAAGATTGGAGGGCAGAGAGAGGGAAGGGTGGAAAGGGAAGCCAGCGTGCCTAAAGGAAACCACGGGAGAGAGCCTTGTGCTGGAAAAGTGCTCCTCCCTGAGCCTGGGGACACAGGTCGCTCTCTGCAAAAGCAGCTCCTCCCTAGCCTGAGGAGAGGCAGGCGGGTCAGCAAGTCTAGACTCAGCAAGGACCTATACAGCACCGCTCCGGCTCAACACGGATGAGCTCAAAAAGGATCCACGGAGATCGCCTCCAGCACACATGGGCAGTAGTCACGTTCTGGGCTTACTAAAAGCTTTAAGAATCCTCATTGGAAAAACATGTTCGGCATTACTTACCCCAGTGTTCTGGCCTTTTATGATCTAGAGTATTTTTACGGGATATCTACTAATACTCAGTGCCCTGCAGACCCTGGAGGGAGAGCTCGTCCCTGTAGATAACCCCGTGCTCTGATTCAAAGGGAGGCTTTGCTTACACTCGAGCCTCTTCTCATGCCCTGAGTAAAGCGAATCGCTGCTAGCCGTCTCTGCCACCCTCTGTCCTGTCGAGACTGTCTGTTCACGTGAGGACAAGGGTGTGATCCCCCACCTGCTAAAATGAGGGCTGTGTGTGCCCATCAAGAGGCTGCCTGCTCATTGCCTCCCAGGCTCTCAACTCAACGGATTCAGCTGAAGTTTCAAGTCTGGGAAAGGGAAAGCAAATTAAAATGCAAAGTTGGAAATCCTGGTACCCGGGAGGAGACGCGGCAGCAGATGGACTTGTGTCTCAAGTGACAGGGAGCTGTGTCTGGTGCGGGGACTCCCAGGTGGACAGCGCCGTGTGCCATGTGCCCCAGCTGTCCTCGTCTGGGACACAGACATCCTGCCTCCCTGCGCCATCGGCTGCCGTGGGACTCGGTGAGCAGGTTGGCAGCTTGTGGGCACACCGCCAACCCTGAAGCCCCGGCCACCCCATCCTGCAGGTGAGAAGGGCTCACAGCCCTCTGCAGTCACCCTTAAAGCTGGGCACAATGGCAGGCTATGCTGTGCCCCTGAGCAGGGAGCATTCTACCAGTTCTCCTGGCACAATCACCCGTCAGATTCCGCGAGGACAAGCCGGCCATGCTGAGATATGGTGGGGACTGCCTCTCACGAGACACTCTCCGTGAGCCTTCCATCCACTCTGGCCCAGACCTGATCCCCAGAAAGTCACTGCCAAGGGTCTGGAGCCCCTAGTTCAGGCTCCGCAAGGCGGAATGCCCCCTCTCACAGTGGCATTCCCATGAATGGCATTCCAGTCCTTGCAGCTTTTTGTGTGGCACCAATAGCCAGATGCAGACTTGAAAGGGTCCCGGCTGAAGGGGCTGTCTGATTGTCATTCATCGGCGTTAGAAATTAGGTTTCCAGAGGGAGGAGAATTTGGTCACAGAATGCTGGTCTCCGAAATGCCTGTGTCTGAGGGGCTGTGCAACACGAGGTCCTCTCACGCCTGCAAGCAGTTGGAGTTCAGCTGCAGCTCTGGCTGGCTTTGAATGCTAATCACTGCAGCAGCCTGGCTGTCACTGAGACTCAGTGCTGAGAAATGTCATCCCAAGTCATCACCAGGCCGAGAGACAGGCTTCAGAGGAGAAGCAGCAAAAGCTCCTTCCTTCTGCTCCAAGTAACAAACTGACAGTGAGACCTATGTCTAGTGCTGGTGGCCATGAAGGATGTTCAAGGTCACACCAGGTGCTGGACCGAGTTTTGTGTCAGAAGCACCAAAGCAAATGCACTACGAAGTGGCCACACATGTAACACAGTCTGTGTTGAGAAGGACGTCAGCTCGTGCATTCTCCTAGGGAAATTGCAACAGGAGAATTAAGAGCAATGAGACACTGCTTAGCAGGAAGATGCGCTCATTAATGCTGGATTTTTTTTTTCCTGAGGTCCAACATAGCTCTTAAGAAGACCAAATGTCATGGGGGACAGGGATGACTGTATGTCTCATGTTTGAGGAGTGAGTGGTGGGAACACTGAGCATAACCCAGATGGCACCTGCTGCCCAGGTTCACTGCTGCTGTCCCCAGAGCCACCCTGCCCAACAATGCCCCCACCTTGCTCCTGCCATGTGAGAATCCAGGTCTCTTGTTCGAGTGTCAGCAAACCCAGCCAATCTGCTTCCTTTGTTTTTAAAAAAGTTAGATGCACTTCTTCCTAAACCAAATCACGTAATATTTTATAAAAAGTATTTGAAAAAATACAAAGTACTAACCTAAAGCGCTTGCCTAGAAGTGTAGAGTTATGTATTTCTCCAAAGCTTACATAAAATCAGTCTTGAACCTAGAGTCAGAATCAGTCTTAGTTGCTATGAAGTTCTGAGACAATGGCACCAAAGACTTACGAAGTTCTGAAATTACACTGAAACACTGTAGACCACAGGCATCTGCTGGGATGATGTGTACCATCTTGGTTTCCATACTTTCCAAGGAGAAAGGATAAAATTCATCTGGACAGTGCATCAGTTTACAAAATGATCATCCTATAAGATCCTTGCAGGGAAATTCTCTGCCTATTTGAACCCTCCTAAATGACTTTTGGTTTTAAGCCCAATTTGCTTATGTAATTAATACATTTACCAAAATCTTCTGTACGTTTATTACAAACTACTGAGTTACTTTGTAAAATCCTCCCGAGCCACCATGGCATGCTTATCTTTCTAGCAATTGTGTATGTGTGTTTGTGAGTGGGTGGGTGTCTTTCTTGGGGGAAGACCAAAGATTTCTTCCCCTCCTTCCTATATCATCTTGAACATTTTACAAATGTGTTACAGCCTTCCTAACTTTTTCAGTTCAAATCTGGCTCTTTGGAGACACTTTTTGTCCTGGTGCAGCAAGTCCAGGGGAATAAAAGTAGGAAGGAAGAGATGAAGACAGAATTTTTTTATAGATTTTGTTATCCTGTCTCTTAGGTACATTGGCCTTAGGTCTCTGTCCCTGGTGCTGAAGGCTGCACGTCAGGCAGAGCTGCTTAGCCACAGCCAGCAGAAAGTGTGCTGCTCTTTGTGTCGTGTTTCCTCTGCACAGCTTTGTCCCTAGATGGCCACTGGGTGTCCAGTTTTATTTAAGCATAATAATCTCCCCAAAGGTCTTTCGCTGAGGACGGGGAGTAGTTATGCTATCACATCCTTAGGGTCACATGGATGCAACTTCGTGAAGTTAGCAGCAGGAAGCTTCCTGTTCCTGGGATGGTACTGTGTCATGGCCTGGAAGGTTCCTTATGGGTTGTCCCTAGATGGCCACTGGGTGTCCAGTTTTATTTAAGCATAATAATCTCCCCAAAGGTCTTTCGCTGAGGACGGGGAGTAGTTACTCTATCACATCCTTAGGGTCACATGGATGCAACTTCGTGAAGTTAGCAGCAGGAAGCTTCCTGTTCCTGGGATGGTACTGTGTCATGGCCTGGAAGGTTCCTTATGGGTTCTTTCCCTTACACACACACACACACACACACACACACACACACACACACTCACACACACACACACGCATACACACATGCACAAACTTTCCAATTCTAAGACAAGTCATCTGCATATCAGAGACCTTTCCTATCCAATACATTTCTTATCTTTTCCAGGGGAGGTTTGCAAGAATAACTATATAATTAAAGGTGCAATTCTTTACAGTGTTCTTCAGGTTTGCATGGCAAAGGAAGTACAGTGCAGTGTTGAAATTGTGAATGCAGTGTTACATCTCATTAGCTACAGCTGCACAATGCTGGCTAACTTGTGAAAGTTGCTAAAAATTAAATTTCTAAGGCACACTGTAAATCTGCTGTTCCTTTGGTCCTGGAGAAACTTCTCCATTCATGTAAGCATTTGTACCCAGGGCACTTCGAACTTTCAAACAGCTGGCATTCAAAAAGTTGATTGGAAAGCAGGAATTTGGGAATCAAAATGAGTTTTCCTTTAGAGATGAAACCCAAGCTGTGCTCTGATTCCCACACTGGCCCCTGAGTTCCATTCTCCACTTTGCTTGGATGCTAGTAAGCCACAGTGTTGGAGATTTAGGGCCAAACTTTTCATTCTCTGATTTTACTGTTCACGCATATGTTTCTGATTAGTTACTGGCCATGGGCTTGATTCTATAAGGAGCAGCAGATCAATGGCAAATGAGTCAGTTTGTCTGAGGTTTAGCAGAATAAAGGAGCCAGCCATGCAGGGGCAAGTGTGCTCTTCCCAGTGGTTGGGACACTGAGACCACGGTGCAGACTGAAAAATCTGATTGGTCATTTCTGTGCCTGGGTTCGATCTCACACTGTGGAGGTGACGGGGCTTGGAGGAGCTGAGGGCTCCCCCATAGATATTTGCCAGCATGCTGAGATGCATGGTCAGTTAGGGAGGACGTGGAACAAAGCCCACTGTGCCTGTTGTGGCTCACAGTGCAGCTGGACGTCATGGAGCCTTCCAGATGAGGTCCAGCCACACAGATGCCACCAGAGACCCACTTGCGCAGAGCCAAACTCCTCACCGCCCATCCCTGCACACACATGGCCACACCCACCTCAGTCCCTTCTACTCTCACCCCGGGCTGCGGGTGACCTGGCCCTGCCCAGACACGTGCCAGGAACAGATCACCTTTCAAACCAAGATATTGGGCATGAGTTAGTGGGCAGCGGAGCGTGAGGGAGAATCGAGTCAGTGAGGCCCAGGAGCAGGTCAGGAAGTACAGGGATGTAGAAGGAGCTCTGCTGCCCCGGGATGTTCTTCTTCACCCTCCCAGCTGCAGAGCCCACAGCTATTCTGAAAGTTCCAGCTTGCGATCAGCTTGTTTGTCAATATCCATTTTCTTGGACTCTTGCTGTGGGATGCTGTGGGTACACTGACCGCCCACAAAGGCAGTGCTGGACATGAGCAGACAGCGACGTGGATGTGGACGTGGTCGTACATGCAGGCTTTCTTCCCATCCCAGGATGCTCCAGTATTCTGCCTCAGAGGCCCTGCTTTGTGTGTGGTGAGTTGGTCCTACACTGACTGCACCAACAACCGGTTTGAGCAAAAGTATTCTGTTAAACTGTCTGCAAAACTGGGCATGGTAGTACATGCCTGTAATCCCTGAATTTGGGAGGCTGAGGCAGGAGGATCACAAGTTGGAACCCAGCCTAGGCAACTGAGTGAAACCCTTGTCTCAAAACACAAATGGTCAAGCACATCTGCAAAGTTACCAATGTGCAACAGGCATGGCAAATTAAAAACTCCAGAATTGAGTTGTCTTGAGAGATGGTAGGAGGAAGGACACCATGGCAGAACAGTGACATCTCAGATGGGCAGTGGTGTGGTCTGCGGAAGTGGTTATAGGTAGAGCAAAAGACACGGTGCTGAGACTAGAAAGTTACTCATGTTTCCCCACCCCCCAAAAAAAAACATGAACGGACAAGAAATAGGCTCAGCTAGGAGGTCATGTTTTATCGCATGCAAAGAAAGCTGAAATTTGACATTAGTTTTTGCCTTTCAAGAAAACATAGGCAGAGCCGGGCATGTGGCACATGCCTGTAATCCCAGCACTTGGGAGGCTGAGGTAGGAGGATCACTGTGAGTTCGAGACCAGCCTGGGCTACATAGTGAGTTCCAGGTCAGTCTCAGCTACATAGCGAGACCCTATCTCAAAAAACAAAAAAAACAAAAACGCTACAAGCAAACATAGGCAAAACTATCATCTTGCTAAGGGAAGACATTATTTCCTTATATTAACTAGGAAGAGAACATTGTGATGGAGTGGGAAAAGTTCTGATAGCAGATGTGCTTTGGTTTCTCATCACTTTTTATATTTTAGTTGAACTTCATTGAATCATTGATTGCTACTGGGAATTGAACCCAGGGCCTTTGCACTGAGCTGCTTCCCCAGCTGCTTTTATTTTTTATTTTAAGACAGGATCTTGCTAAGTTACTCAGGCTGAGTGTATGATCCTCCTGCCTCAGCCTCCCAGAGTGCTGTGATTATAGGCAAGCATCACCAGCCTTAAGTGTTATCATGTTTTTTGTCACTTCTCGGCCTTTTAACTAAGTTCAAGTGAAGTCTTACCTTGTTTTCAATCCCCAAAACTAACTCACTCAGAGTCCCCTTACTGAGTTGCTCTGTGATCTTGAGAAAGGTTTCTGGGTGGAGCCTTCAGTTGAGAGATTGAGACATTCATGACTGGGATCCATGAGTTTCATGTTTGTAGACTTCAAGCACATCCTCAAAGAAAGAGTATGAGGCACCAGAAACACGTTATTGAGCCAGAAGATTTTTAAAACTAGATTTCAGATGAGATGTGAGGAATTCAATCACCCCACCTCTCTTGATGGGTGGCTTGATCATGTGGATCAATGGTAAGAAAACAGATGTCCCTGCAGAGCCCAGGCCTAGACGTCTGACTTCTGAAGTGTATCCCAGAGATGACAGGCTGCAGAGAAAGCCGTGGAAAGTGAAAATATGTGCTCTGTGGTGGCCTCAGAAGATCAGGACCAGCACATCCTGAACAACTTATGAACCGTTTCATTACAGCTAAGTAGACACTCAATGTTAATGTAAATTAAAAATGTGTAAAATGTGATGAAAACATTATCACAGGATTTGAGCAGAAAGATCGGTTATTAAGAGTTTATGTGTGATCCCACTTGTATACGAAAAGCATTTTCATGTATATGCGTGTATGTGTGTGTTATATAGAAAGAATACATGGAAGGACATCACAGAAATAACAGTAGTTCTCTTGTTGTTGTTGTTGTTGTTGTTTTTGAGACAGTGTCTCACTATGTTTCTCAGGCTGCACTTGAACTCTTGATTCTCCTGCCTCAGCCGCAGTAGTTGGGAGTAGTTATCTCTTTGTAGATGAAATTTCTACTGATTCTCCACAGTATTTGGGCATCTTACCAAAATATGCTTCATGATCACAATAAAAACAAGTATTACTGTCCTTAGCATAAGTTTTTCTGAGATATTTTTAAAGAAACCAGAAGTTATACAAGTTATTCATTGTTAAAATATTAAATTTAGTCTAAATTGAGAATATTTTACATTTAACAGTAATGCTCATCAGTATTTATCAGTGACTTTCTTATTATGAAATTCTAATAGGATTCTCTTAAAGTAGGAATTATAACTGATTGATAGATGGATAGATAGATGTTAAATCACAGGATTAAGTACTAGGAAGAAATAAGCAATATGTTTTATTTCTGCTGTAAGAGATCCCTTCCTACTCTAGTTTCTGAGATATTTCATGCTGTGCTTTACACCGTTTAAGTTTTTTAATTAAAATGTAACTCACGCACCACACAATTTCATATTGCACTTTATAATTTCTCCCACAGGGTTTAAAAGTTCTGACTGAATTTGGGTCCCTGCTCTGAAATGCTGCCCTTAAAAATAGAACAAACAAAAACAAAAACTAAACCAACAACCTGAGGACATGCAAATGTGTCATTTCCTTCTTGAGGAGAGGAGTGATTTCAATAAAAAAGATATCTTTTTCCCCCTCACAATGATGGTGTCAGACACCATAAGAGCAGACAAGCCATCTTTTGTATTTTGTCCTGTTCTCCTCCATCTGTGGTCAAACATAAGAAATGACGGCTTCCCTTTTGTTCAGATGAGGGTTTTTCCCAGGTCCCGTACCTGCCTATTTGTCTACCTCCTCAGCTATGTTCTGTGGGCTTTAGCAGGCTGCAGTGCAAATAATAAAGGTGAAATGTGACATTTCAGGGCTGGAGTTAGGTCTCCTGTTCCATCTGGTGGCGCTAGTGGCCGAGACACAGACAGATGTCGTGCAGCCCGGCCATGTGCCCATTCAGTGTGCTCTGCCCAGGTCTTCCCAGTCCCAGTGCCCTCTGGGTAGACCGATGTTCCTTAGTCCCGTGTCCAGTCCCACACCTCACCCAGTGCAATGCAGTTACTCCCCCAGACTCAGAGCTCCTTGCTAAGAAGGAACAAGATAATTTCACATGCACCATTCACGATCCAGCTCGTGGTGGCAGGAGAGAGTCAGTGACAAGCTGGCCCAGAGAGAAGCCTGTGTCCAGCGCTGGCCAGGCGGAAAAGTGCAAGGAGCTTCGGGGGGAGGCCTGCATATCTAACAAGCCACCTGCATTGTGGGCCATACCTTCGTGATCTCTCTAGATCCGGAAGAACATCTCCACAGTAAAATTACGTAGATTTGCTGAAATTGAAGGTTTCATAACCAAAAATGAATAGAGAAAGCACATATTGATTTTAAACCAACAAAGAAATTGGGTTATGCAGGCAGGCTGGGGCTCTCTGACTGACGGGCAGGTCCCCTGCAGGCGGGGGAAGGGAGAGTCCTCCCCCCACCAGCATCGCTCAGTGACAGCTACCTGGGGCTGGGAGATGCATGCGCTTGTCAAGAAGATTCTCAGCCTTGGCCTGCGGAATTTAGCAGTTTCCTGGATATCAGATCTGATCTTGTCGGTGAGGAGCAGAAGAATTGGAATTTTTCACCCTTTGCTGACACATTAACTCTTCCCAACCGTGGCAGTGGCCGTCCCCCGGGGAGGCACACAGCTTCAGAAGGTGTTGCCAAGGGTGCAGAGCAGGTATCGGGGAGTCCTCTGGAGCCCACAGGTCGCTGCCCTTGCCCAGTGATCTCCTTCCTGATTGAATCACAGGCTGACAGGGCCTAAACAGTGGGAGATGCCAGGGGACCCAGAAAGAGCAGAGTCTGCACGGCTGTGCCCAAGTTGATACACAAAAGAAGAGTCTTTTCTGCCCTCCTCCTACATACTCTCTCCTGCCCTTTCCCAGCTGGGACTGACAGGCAGTGTAACCAGGGATTCTTTTCCGGAAAGTAAAAGGCCCAGCCCTTCCCTGTCCATCCAGCCTTCCCTTTCATCCTTTTCTTCTTCTCCTTTCTGCACACGTTCTTTCGTTTCCTGCCTTCCATCAGCAGACATACTTCCTACTCCGGGAGAGAGTGGTAGATAACAACACGAACACTTCTCGCCCCCGCCATGTACTGGACACCTCTGGAGGCTGGAAGCCCAAGGTGAAGGCACTAAGAGATTGAGTGTGCGGTGAGCGCCGGTTTCCTGGCTCGCGATGGCCAGCTTCCGCGGTGTCTGCAGGTGATGCAGAGAGGACCTCTGGTCTCATCCTCTCCTTCTACGGGCACCGATCCAGCCTGAGGGGCCTGCCCTGGGACCTCATCTACCCCACCCCCGAGAGCCTCCATCTGGGAAAGGGGGACTTGTGAGAGCCGGGCTGAGGGCTGGGTCTTTGAGGACCTCAGGTGCATGGACAGAGGGAGGGGCTTAACAGTGAGGACCATGGAGAGCCCCTCGGTGGCATTTGAGAGAAGATCCACCTGATGTAGGGACCAAGACAAAACTCACTGAACCAGGCTGCCCCAGAGGGCCAGCAGATTTGGGAGGAAGATGATCAGTCTCTGAGATTCAGGTGTTTTCAGCTTTTTGGATTAGGGTTGGAGAAGGTGATTAAGGCAGAGAGGGAGGCTTCTGGAGAGAACTGAAATTGCTTTTTCCACACAGATGAATAGTGTGTTGTAAAACATGACTTTGTGTGTGTGTGTGTGTGTGTGTGTGTGTGTGTCTTTGTACCCTCACTCATAAACCCTGTTGAATAT
>NW_022900937.1:33051967-33063247 GCF_012274545.1 Fukomys damarensis | reverse complement strand
TGTGTGTGTGTGTGTGTGTGTGTGTGTGTGTCCTTGTACCTTCACTCCTAAAGCCGCTGTTGAACATCTGTACAAAGAGGACACCGAATGTGTCCCCAAGCACTCACTGTACAGGGGAGGAGAGTCAGGAACAGGACCCAGAGCAGAGGGAACAAGAGCCCAAATCCAGGTTGATGGGATAACAGGGGCCTCCCTGCAAGGACCCAAGTTACTCTGGTGCCAGGTGACTCGGGCCCCCTGAGGGTAACTGTGACATGCACAGTGAGGGGGTGGTTCATCAGCGCCCATGCCCCTGAAAGTGAGACGTGCGCTAACGGCTTGAACGAGAGGATAGGCTCTGATGTCAGCTTGCCCAGAAAAAGTGTTTTATGCTTCTAACACGTTCAGGTGCCTCTGCATTTACCTGAGGCTACTTCAAGGAAATTAATTTCCTTGAGATTTAACCTCCACAAAGAAAAATGACTGAAAATTAGCATTGTAAAAAACAAGCACACCTGGAAATTATGAGAAGGGCTGGCAAATTCAGTTGACCATTTACACTGAACTTGTTTTCCATTTTTTACTGAATTCACTGCTTTATGATATACCTCATTTCATGATTTCAGATAGATAGACAGATAGATAGATGATTGATTGATTTTGTTGTACTGGGGATTAAACCCAGGGCCTTCACATTGAACTACATCCCCAGCCCTTTTGTAAATTTGTTTTTAAATTTTGAGATGGGGTCTTCCTAAGTTGCTAAATTGCCCAGACTGGGCTTGAACTTGTGATCCTCCTGCCTCAGCCTCCCAGAGTCCTGGGATTATAGGTGTACACCCCCATATCTGGCTCTGTGTTTCCCCAATGTGCAAATGTGGTATGAAGCTGGGTGTAAGTGATGTCCTTTTAAGCAGGCCAGGCTTAAGTTTCAGCAACCCTGGCCAGGTCATTTCTTTCTTCCACTGTCTACAGGAAGTTTTGGGAGTATCTTTGGAGATGAGCACAATTTGGGTGATGTCAGCAAGCTACCATCACTGCCATTTGAGGTACCGTCCTCTAAGTGTGTCTTCTGTCCCCAGAAAGGGACAATCTGCAGTGGGGGAAACTGAGCAAAGCAAGCCTCTCCCTTCCTTGTTCCATGTCTCCTTCAATTAGCAGGTGTCAGGGAGTAGGAGGAAAGAGATTTCTAGCTGACAAAAGGGTGAGATTTTCTCCGGCACAGAATCCTGAACTCATTCAAGGCTGGATGACAGGAGTCCACTAAATATCCAGCAGGTGGCAGTGAGCATTTTGACTATAACAGGTGCCCAGACAGAGCTCAGTTCTTTCCACGTAGCTCTGAGACCGAGTCGCTTGATGCAGCAGAATGGGCTCCTGAGAGGCCCCTGGGCTCTACCCAAGAGTGACCCGCTTCCTGCAGAGCCTCTTGCAGTCAGAGGTCCTCATCCCGGGCGGAGGGCAGGGTATCTCAGTGCCATCTCAGGACTTGACACCAGGCTACCTGCAGCTGCTCCGATTCCTGAGGAGCGGAGCAACCGGAGGTGCTGTCTTTACATGGCTGATTCTCCTGATCTGCCTTCCAAGTCCTTCCTGTTGCCCCCTGTTGACAAGGTTGACACAACAGCCTGTCCTGAATATCTTCCATCCGTTTCTCCGCCTCTGCCGCACGTCGCAGGCTGAACTCAGACATTTGCAAGCTGCACGCTTCGCGTGGACTTACTCTCGCGCTTTCTCATATCTCTGTCCGTGTCCCCGGCGGCTCATGGTGGGGCTTTGCACTACAACCCCAATCGGTGAGTAAATAAATAAACACTCCGTGGAGACCCCTCACCAACAAACGTAGTCTTTCATAAGAAAGCGGTTGTTAAAAGGTGAGATGACACGCACCCTGTCTTGTTCTACCTAAGTAATATGCATCCTGATGGCATCTTTTTTTCCTGGTCCACACACAGGCAGGGCCATGCTCATGGTCCCTATCCAGTTTGGGCGGCTTTTCTTCTCTCGGATTAGTAAAGCTCTTAGAAATAAGAGAGGAGAGAACCCAGAACAGCTTTGCTCCAGCCGTGGACTGTTAAAAGGTCATCTCTTTGTGTATATGTAAGGCTACGCCATCACAAGTCACTCCTCTTAAAGCTTTCAAACTACGGGCCAGGTGCAGTGGCACATACCTGTAATCCCAGCACACAAGAGGCCGAGGCAGGAGGTCTCCTCAAGTTTAAATTCGCCCTGGGTTACATAGTGAATCTAAGAACAGCCTGAACTACAGAGAAAGACCCTGTCTCAAAAATAAAATAAGAGAAAAATTTAATAAAAACACAGGGCTAATAATACCTTAACCTTTAAACAGTGACTCATCCTGTGTAACGTTTTTAATGTTGAAATTTCTGATTGGATTTATAAACGTCTTTATGACAAGGACTTTAATTTTCTCCACCTGGATTTCTTTTCTGACATTTCAAGAATAGGGTTATAACAAAACAAGCAAACATGAGCACCCACAGAAATAACTCCTAGTACTTCCCTGTTTCTCTCCAAAATCTGAGTCTGATTTTATCTCCCCGTAAAAGCATGTGTGCTGTAATAAAAACTATTTTTCCCCTATGAACAATGAGATTATGCCTTGAAGTTCTCTGCAATTTCCTTTTCTTAGTTCATCATCTGTCCATCGCCGGCATCTCTCCAAGCCAAAATAGCATGGTCTGTCTCATCTTGTAGAAGAGTGGCAGGGGCTTCCATGGTGTGTTTTAACTTTAATTTACTCTACTGTTTTTTCATTAGTAGAAATTTAGGTCTCTTCCAAGGTTTTACCGGCCTTCCCCTGCCCCCCCAAAAAAACACCCCACTGCCATAGACATCTTTGTGCATCTTGGACACCTGTGCCTTCTTTTCTGGCGGAGGGTCGGGGTCAGTGGGGCACCATTTGGGATCTGGATCAGTAACATCAGATATCTGCACACATGGTCACCACAGTCTAGTCGTTTACCAGAATCTGCCCCTGTTGCCGGTCTTCTGAAGCACTGTACGCTTTGCTGGCCACGGCGCTCCATACAGTGTGCTTCTGTCTGACTGCCTCAAGGAGAAGCCTGGACATCTTTGGTGAGGCTCTGACATTTGTGCTTCTCTTCCTACGCCCTGCACCTCCCATTCCTGACTGCTGCGCTACTGAATTACACTTCTGTGGTCAAATTTCAGAATCTCTTTGCAATTGGGGAACCTCAACTACCATCCCTTCCCATGTTGTGTTTTCTCAGTCTGCTGTTTGTCTGCTCACTCTGTAAAGAGCATCAACCGTGCCTCTTACTACATGAAAATGTAATTTCTATGAAGTCAAGCCTATTTGTTTGTATGGCCTATTTATTTCTTATATTATTTAAGAAGTTTTTTCCCCATCTTTAAATAATGATCCCCTAAAGCTTTCCTAATATATTTACAGTTCCTTAAAACATTGGGATCTTTCCTCAATATGAAATTTCTATTTGGGATTATTGTTACTTGCTGGTCTGACTTTATTTTCTCCTGCCTGTGGTTCCAACTTGGCAGGCACTCGTGATGAGAAAAGCCATCGATACCCGTGAAAAGGTGATGCCATCTTTCTCACATGTGATTTGCTATATATACTTAGAGCTATTTCTAAGCTTTTTATTCTTTTTAGCTGATCTGCTTTTTTTTTTTTCATTTCTATGCTGATGCCATCCAGACTTGATAACATGAGCCTTGTAGTAAGTCTTAATGTCAACAAGGGCTTGATCTTTGTTTAATTAACAGTGAGTACATATTCATTTTCCCCAGTGAACTTGAAGATAAATTTATCAGGGACCCAGACCCCCAATGCACCTGTCTGGAGACAGGCTGCAGGCACATTCAAATGTGGTTGTGAGCTTTGGAGTCTCCCACTTTTCACGGCAAGTGCAGGGCCCACTCTGTCCTCGCAGTGAGCAAGGCTGTCGCGTGCCCTCCGTGACAGTTCCTGCAAGGTGAAGCCATTCGTGTTGACATGTTTTCTTAACCATAGCCACCTTTCTTTGCATCCCCTACTAATTTTAATATTCCTTAGAAGCATTTCTTCTGTTTTCTTGGTAAGGAATCATTTCATCTACAAATAAATCATCCCTCTTTTAATATTCATGCAAACATTGCTGGGCAATTGACTCACTGTGTTAACTGGAGCCGCCTAAATAGTGTTAGCTAAAAATGCTGATAAAGGGCATCTCTTTTTCCTGATCGCAAGGAACTGTTATTAATATTTTACCATTTGATGTGATGCAGGTTATCAGATATTTTAGTTCTCTACATCTCTACTCCTCACTTAAAACTGCTGTAGGATCTTGCTTTTCCCTCATCAAGTCATGCTTTTCTTTCATTTTCTCAGTATAATAACTGATGTTATAAATTTTATAAGCAATAATAAATGGGCATATAAATAATAAATGGATACAGTTGATGCATATTAGCCCATGTCCACCAAATTGACTCTTGATAAGTATTTAAATGACTAGTGTCTTAGTTAATTTTCTCATTGCTAAGGCAAAGTGCCCAGCACCCAGAGTTAAAGGAAGAAAAGTTTATTTGGCTCATGGTTCATAAGGATTTCAGTTCATAGTTGACTGGCTCTAAAGCAGGGTGGCTGGGCAGAGGGGCATCACAGAGGAGAAACTGTCCATGGTAAGCAGAAGGCAGCAGCAGCAACAGACAAGCAACAAGCCGGTCACAGCTTTCTGTCCCTTATGTCTCACCCAGGCTACTCACACCCTTAATCCTAGCTTGGCACTGAGAATCAATGCCAGCATTATGTCCATGATCCCAGCAGCACACACCCTAGATCCAGCCACCTCTGAAAAGCCCCACCTATGGCTGCGTGTGGCTTTGGGGCGACCTCTAGACCCAGTCATGACAAGGAGTGACTTTCTCAATTCTTATAGCAACCCATATGAAGTGCTGTGGGCAAAACCATTCCCATCCTCAAAGCTGGGTCATTTTACAGAGATGCCTGAGTAAACCAGCACCAGTTCTTAGATCTAGAGATCTCTCTAGTTTACCTCACTCTCAATACCCAGGGAAAGGGTTTTTTATGTAATGAGCACTTCACTGCACTTTCCAGTTACAGTTAATCTCTCACCTACATTATTTCACTCAATCATCACAGCGAATGTGTGATGATAAAAATTAATTTATATATTTATTTATTGTATTTATTTATTGTATATTTATATAATTTATATACTTATTTCTGAAAGACTTAGGACTGGTAATTTATTTACTTTCATGGAACCAGCAATTCATTGAAAAACCAAATGAGGCTAGACACCATATTGTATACCTAAATTGTACCAATAAGCTTAATGGATAAAAAAAATATTGCTTGTCATATGATTCCATGCATATAAAGCTCAAGAATGAGAAAAGCTATCAGTTTTCATGGATGGTGGGAGGGGGTCCTCACTGAGAGGGACACCAGGGGACATGCTGGACCCTGGCCTGCTACATTTGGTAGAAAACTCAACCTGAGCTGGTAATCAGGTGCACGAACTCATTCAGCTTTGAAGAACTATCAAATATACATTAGATCACTTCAAACACTACTACATAGATATCACACCTAGGCAAAAACATTCCAAAACATTACTTCTTGTATTTAAGGGGAAAGTGCTGTCTTTATGAACAAGTTGCAGGACAGTTGTGGGATACACGTTCACTCACAAGTGTGTGCCTATGCACACGGGTATGTGTTGCAAAGTCTAACCCTAAGCACGCACAGAATTTACAGCGTGTTTGCTTTTGGTTACTGCCACATGTCAACCCAGCTCTTTGGACATGGATAAGCCTGGAGGATTATCCAGGGCAGAAAAGCCACAGGGGTTTTCCTTATGAAGAAGTACTACTGGCTTAAAATATGTGGAAATGTTTTTGATTGCATGATGCGAGACAGCAGTGTGTGCTGGGTATAAGTCCTCTAAAAGTCAAAGACAGAAAAACTGCAGTCGTCAACTCAGTGCTCACTGAGGTGGTCCGTGCTCTAAGGGATCTCAGCATGCAAACACCAGAACTGGACAAGAGCTTAAGGGAAGACATGACCCGAGGATGCTCTCACAGCTACACAGGCAGCCTGACTTTGCAGAAGCCAACTCCAAAGAGAAGCTCTGCAGAGGGAAAAAGCTAAGCATACGCCCCTCTGTTCCACTTAGCTCAGATTGAGTTGCAGACTCATTTTTCATTCAGTCCCTGTGATCTGAAGGAGCTTCTTCCAACCTCTGACCCTCACCCTGGGCACTCCTGTGTGCCGGGATGGGGCTGTCTGCAGAAACACAATCCAGCTGGGCTCCCGAACAGGTCTCACATCCATGTGGCAAGATCCCAGTGGCTTCTTCAAAGGGTAATTCTTCTAGTTAAAGGATGCTCTTCACAGTTGGAACTGGAGGGTTGCTTTAATTCAGAGCAAATCTAGTTCAAATATTAGGTGTGCTTTATAGATAATGAGCTGCCTTGTTTACTGAGGACTGGCATGCTCTCTGTAAATCTCAAAATAATCATGACAGCCAGGACTGCAGCCTTAGAGTGACTTGGCTGGGAAGGCAGGTGGAGAGATCTTTCCTTGCATCAGGGCCCATAGAAAAGTGGGGTCTGGGTACAGGGAGAGGGTGTTCACCCCCAGTATCTTATTCCTCCCCTCCTCAAGGAGCATCCTCACCATCCGGCTTGGCCACTGTGGACACGGGAAGCCTTAGGTATGACCTGTGTCCTCAGCCGCCGTGGGGATTGAGCAGTGAGGTCCCTGTGAAGCTCTCCTGTGGATGTGTTTAAGGCATCAGTTCTGGGCCTGTAGCACTGCAACGACCTCGCCTTGTGAGTTTGGAAGTCAGTGGAAACCCAGTCATTTTCCTCTTTGGACTTTATACTATTTGAGATTGTTTAGGCTGGTTTGTGATATTAGTAGTTTTCAGCACTTTTAACTCTTTCCACTTTCTTTCGTGGTCAGCTGCAACTTAAGCATACTAGGGATGTTCAAAACCTAAAACATTGCATACTATTTCTGATTAGTTTTTTAATTAATCCATTTTGTTAAGCTCAAGTGTCCATACATTGTGTGTTCATACTCGAGTGGGACTGAACTTTCTTTTTATTTTCTCTTTCCGATTTTTGTTAATCGGTGTTTGTGGTCCATAACAATCCTCATGGGGAGCTGGTAGATGCATGTAACACACTGGAGTTCTCTTCCCCCTCTTGTTTTCATGTCTCAATATTCAAGCATTTAACAAACACTTGGGTGCATTTCGGGTTTCAGGCCCAACAACACCTACCACTGATCTGCTGCGCAGAGCTCTGTAAAGGGTGCCTACTGCTTACCTAAATGATTATCTGCTTAGAAAGGATTGCAAGAAATGTTGATAATTTAAGAGGGTCAGAAAGAGATTTTGAAGGGTGGGGCTTATGGAAGACAGGGGAGGAGGATCAGGCAGGAATCACGGGGAAGGGAGGAATAGACCACCACTAGCCAGGGGTGGGCTCCCAAGGGCAAGGGAGATGAGACGGGTGCATGCGGGACAAAGTGACCACATGGACCCTCCATAATGCACAGGTCCTGAGAGAGGAAGGTGGGTAGATGGTGAGGCCAAGGGGCTGCAAGAGAATTGTGTGCTATCTCAGGCTCCCTTCTGCCTCTCTCTAATGATTTCAGCTTGATGGCCCAGGTAAGAAAACCCCGACTGTAGATAAAGTCTGGCTTTGAAAGTTTCAATTCTTTGCAAATTCAGCCACCAGGAGAGTGAGAAACATTGCCTGTAATTGTTGAAAAAGACAATCCATGCTGTGACAGGGACAGGGCTGGAGATGTCCGGCAAAGACAGGACCTTCAGATCCTGGGGAGGGAAAATAAGTTGTACAGCCAATGCAGGGTGGCATTTGACAGGGAAGGGCAGAGAAACAAGTTTACTCTTACGCACTGCTCAGTTTTGCCCGTGCTTTCATGTAATTTACATTTTGCTTTAAACACTCAATTTTGTTTAGAGGACTCGCCTTCTAGGTGAACGTAAGACTGGTGAAGATGTCAGCAGTGCTGGAATGAGTGCCACTCCAAAGCAGTAAAGTTAGGACTTCCTGCTGCTAATTCAGGGGCAGCGGACCTCGGGTATCCCAGAAGTAGACCTTCCTGGTCCTTTTTAATGTCATGTGGAGGAAAGAATGGAGAATATGAAAGAGAAAGGCAGGGTGATAAGAAGCCATCTTGCTCTCCTGCTCCGGAACAGCTAAGTGGACGCGAGTCTGCGCCTCTGATTGAGGACCAGGAGAGGCTTTGAGAGAAGAAAAGACAGACAGGAAGCATAAAGAAAACAGTCACCAAATCAAAAAACATTTTTTATCTCAAAGTATTAACCCGGGGGAGTTGATAAAAAGGAACATTAGGCACAGTTATTTTGGACATGAAATAATTGCAAAAACTCAAGTTGTTAAATCATACAAATCTGGCTGCTGAAGCCGTTGGATGGGACCAGTCCCCACCCTCCCCAACTCGACCTCAAGGAAGCAAAGCGCCTCTCCTGCCTCTCCCGCCCTTCCTTGGGCTGCCCGGCTCTGCTGTGACGCCCGGCGCCACCTGGTGGCTATGGAGCTGAAACGCAGGTTGACGGCAGGTGGAATTGGCCGGCAGGCAGGATTAAGGACCCTAAAATAGCAGTGACTTAGGAGCACTGGAGGAAGGTGGCTGTTGTGAATACGCAGTGCCCTCGAGGCGAAAGTCTCACAGTGGGGAAATGACTAAGATGGGATATTTTTTGAGAACTGAACATTGCTTTGTCTGAACCACCAATACCTTAAGTTACTTGCAGTCTAGATCTCCAGCTTCAGGTTCCTGTGGCGCCACGGGTGTTGTGCAGTCTCGGTGTCCTTCAGCCTATCTATTCTTCACCAGTGCGAACAGCTTGCCTCCGCGCCGCAGTGATTTAGGATTAAGAGAAAGGGAATAAGAAGGACCGCTATATTGACTTTACAATTATTTTTTGAAATAAAAATAAACAACGAGCCTTCAGCAGAAAGCTTAATGTAGCGGGAAGAGGAGGAAAACACAGAGAGAAGTGTTAGCTTCTGAAGCAAGTTAAGTTGTGGTCACCACATTCCATAGCCGCGGGCAGCCTGGAGTCCTCGGCAGGGTCCGCGTCACGTGGGAGGAGCCGCGGTGCGGGGGAGGGAGCCGGATGCAAGCTGGAAGCCGGAGATTCTGCCCTGCAAGGGAGCATGGACACCCTCCCCCCAGACCCGGGCTGTGTGAAGAGAGTGGAGCCACGCCCTTGTCTGGTAGAAAATAAGATGATTAGCAAGAAACTCGGGTTTTCTGGAGGCTCCGATGGACCAGCTCTGCACCTTGGGGCCTGAGCCTGCCTAACCCGCCCCTCTAGGGCTGATCTTTGTTGGCCTCCTCTCTAAACACTAGGCATTTTTAATGAGCTAATTTCCCATTATTCTCCTTTCTTGGGGGGAGACCGGGGATTGAACTCAGAACCTTACACTTGCGAAGCAGGCAGTGGAACCACTGATCTAAATCCCCAGCCCGCTATTCTTCTTATACACACCTTCGTGCACGTGCACATACACCGGGCCACATAAATATTTCCTCTCTTATATTTCAGAAACCAAATTGCCCTGTCAGGCACCTAAAATAGCCAGGATTAAAGACAAATGCCACCTAGCCAGGCATGGTGGCACACACCTGTAATCCCAGCACTTGGGAGACTGAGGCAGGAGAATCGCTGTGAGTTCAAGACCAGCCTGGGCTATATAGTGAGTTCCAGGTTAGTCAACTACATAGTGAGACCCTGTCTCAAAAAAACAAAAAACAAACAAACAAAGACAAACACCACCTTTGTGTTTTGCATTTGCATTTGCTATATATAAAAGTTAATGTGACTTAGCTTCCACACTTGAAATTGTATTAAACTCGCAAGTTATTGTATTAAACTTGCAATTTATTGTCTTAACTCAATTATAGTAAAGAAATGCAAATGGAAAGTCAGGCATGGTGGTGTGTGCCTGTAATCATAGCACTCGGGAGGCTGAAGCAGGAGGATCGTGGTGAGTTCCAGGCCAGAACGGGCTGCACAGTGAATTCAAGACCAGCCTGAGCTACATAGAGAGACTCTGTCTCCAAATAACGCACATATAAAAATGTACATGCTCACACATATTGTTTCTAACCCCGTGGAACTGGTGTTATTTATTTGTGCCATACTAATTGTGATGTCCACTCTTGTCACACACAAAGGGCAAGAGAGGGATGAACTGGGAGCAAGCATAGGCCTCTGGGGTGTCCTAGAGGTAGGCTTCCTGCTTCCGTCACAGTACGAACAGTGAGAGCTTTCTTACAGCATGGAGAAGTGGCCCTTTCATCCTCGAAACATGTTTTAGGACGCAAAGACTTCGCTCAGTGTCCTGCGTGGAGATAATTTTTTAAAATTTCATTAGTAATGTTTTCAGCACATGCAGTTATCGTCATCTGAGGGGGTGGATACAAGGTAGAGCTTGTTTTCTTTTTTGAATTCCCTTTCCCTTCCCTCCCGCCTCCTCCTCTAATTCCCCTGTCCGGATTCTCATTGTTGTTGACATTTTTTTGAGGTACCGGGGATCAAACTTGGGACTTTGTGCTTGCAAAGCAGGCGGCAGCACCACTGAGCTAAGTCCCTGGCGTTGTTGATATTATTAATCTTAGCTCTTGTTACCCCTCAACTGATGCTTGGATAAAGAAAATGTGGTATCGTTACATAATGGAATACTACTCAGCAATAAAGAATGGCAAATTGGAGACATTTATAGGAAAATATAATGTTGAATGAAATAAACCAGACACACCAGTTTAATACCGTATGGCATCTCTCACTGAGTGAGGTGAAGTAAAACAAAGAGAAGAATAAAGTATGGATCGAAAGGGACGAGGGGGATGGAGCTCTCACAGTAAGGAGGAAAATCTAAGGGAACGAAGGTGCGGGGTGAAGGGGCAAGGGAAAATAAGTAGAATAAAGATATGCTGTATACAAGAAATCAATTTTTAATGCATTCATTACATAAAAACTGAATTTTCGGTTACCCTCAATTGCTTCGTGGTAATGATTCCCAAATAAGATGAGATATGTATGTGTTTCTACCTCACCCCACATTTTTCATAGATTACTGTTTATGGATGGTAAACATGAATTCTTGAGTGCCTCTTCAGGTAAGAGAGAAGCACCCTGTGATTTTTTTTTTTTGGAGCCATACATTATTGCAGTTATTATTTACTCCCATCTAATTGCCTAGCAAGTTGTTCTTGTGCCAATT
>NW_022900937.1:33042393-33051496 GCF_012274545.1 Fukomys damarensis | reverse complement strand
TGTATGTATATGTATTGTGTGTGTGTGTGTGTGTGTGTGTGTGTGTGTGTATATATATATATATAGTGGCTACATCAAACATCCTGTTCCTACCATGAAAAAAATGTGCAAGAAATATATCCTGTTAGTTGGGGGCTCTCGTTCTGAGATACCGTAAAGCTTAACATGGGCTTGCGTGTTTAACCTAATCAATAAAACTGCAGGGAAACCAGAGGCGAACGTGCGCTCTGAGAGCAGCTGCCCTGTGTACAGATCTCCTGATTCCATACTCATCCTTCCTCGTGATGCTTATTCCTTACCTTCTTTTACTCGTTTTAGACACGTCAGTGCCGTAAACTTGGTCAGACGACTGGAGGGAAGTATTTGATGTTTTCTTGTCGGATTTTATTGGGGGGGTAGGAGGAATGATATTTGATAAGTCGCTATATTTAATGTTTCCTCCTTTTGTCATGGAAATTCAAGTTTCATTTAAAAACCAGTGATCAAATCGGCTAGAATTATCCTATATTGACTAGAATTATTTTATATTGCCTAGATGGAAATACTTGACAATTTACTGCCTTCTCAATTTTAAATTTTTGGAAATTTTCAAATATTTTGAATGGCTGCACATGATATAAAATCATTTCCAGCTCTTTTTTATTTATAACGAGCGCCCCTGTAATTGATTTTATGGCTGCTGGACATCTGAGCAGAGCTCCTTTGGGAATCTGATTCTGGTGTCTTCCCTTCTTTATGTGTCCCATAATAATGATGTTGAATAAATCATTAATCTCAGCTTTTATGCCCCAGTTATTTTGCTTAAGTTATCTTGGGGTAAAACTTCAATTGGGATACGATTCTTTCCGTTATTTTCTCGGTTGGTAGCAACTGATCAGTATAGGTTTGAAAACTTCTAAGCCCTCCCACGCTAAGGCCCTGAGATGGTTCGGAACATGCTGTAATCACAAACTATTCCAGAAGGATAGTCTTCTGTCCTGTGACTCCTGTCTCAATGCTCCATGTACACTTGGTGTGGCTTAGGTGCTCAAAAGCCGTCAGAACTGATGGAAAATGAACAACAAACAATAACCTGGTACTGCACACTTGTGATTTCCAAACTCTCTGGGTCCCGCCTATTCCCAACTCTGGCTGTTTTATGATTTGAGGAAGTGTCGCCATGTTCTTCCTGTCACCAGCAACTTCTGCATCATCCGGTGGAACCACAGCTCTTAGTATTAGTGTGCTTCTTACTTTGTATTCTGATGATCCTCCTCCTGACACTGTTTTCTTGCTTGGTCATTAATGTAATTACTGGAGAATAACTGAATACGAAGGGGACGGTTTCACCCAATAGTAGGCCACCGATATCAGGGACACACACAGCATGGTGTTCACTTGGTCTCAGTGGAGCTTCCGGGAACCAAGAACACACTCTCACTGTCCATCCTGGGTACCGGTCACCACCAGGCCAGCCGGCACCCCTCCCTATGTCACGGGCAGTGAGCTCTTCGCAGGAGGAAGTTAGCGGGTTCTACTACTCAGATGCTCTGGTTGGGGTACGCAGGGTGGGACAGGGTTCAGTGTCTCCCACATGCAGCGTTTTCCTTGTCCAGTGAACCTGGGACAAAGATTTCAGCGATGCTTGTTTTTGAAATCCTCCGAACCATTTCCTGGTGTTGTACACGAGGAAGTGAGCATGCTCTCCTTCAGTCTAGTAACAGGCTCACGTCCTGGCATGGAACGTGTGACATGGCTTCAGAAAAGAAGGCCGGGACATTGTGCGTGGACCTTCGCCACACAGAGAGACACAGTCACACAACAGGTGGCGGAGGCCCTACACACCACCCAGGCTACGGGTCCTTTGAACCCACTGACGTAGCAATGTTGGGGTACAGCAGACAGAAATGCACTCTGGAGCTCCCTGCTCCTGTGCCCACTTGGGCAGCAGGGTCAAGACAGGACCCCAGCAGGCTTGCTTTTCTCATTTGTTTCCTTGTATTTGTGCATGTACAACCTCAGCCCAAACCCTGGTGCTGCTGTGCCTGGAAGTCAGGCCGGACCAGCGGGGGAAGTCCGGCTCATTCCCTGTCTGTCCACACTGCAGCCCCACGGCCTCACCCCTGCATCCCACTCCCTGCCTGGTCTGTCAGACTTTCCTTACTGTGCCACTCTGGGGTCTCGGGAAGCTGGTGGAGAAAGAGTAGTCTCACATTTGCATCTTTCAAGGGACATCCAGAGTGCTTCTGTCCAGATGTGCAGCTCTCCCTCACCCTAGTGTTCCCCAGAACCAATGACAAAAGCAGGTACAGTGCACCATCCCCAAGAGGGGGGCACAGCTCACAGGACACGCGCAGAAGCTTCTATCCAACACTCAGGGCTCTTTTACTTACTCTTGCAACTCCATCTTCTTCTTTGAACATTTTGAGATAAATTATACATAAATGTATAATGAAGAGGAAATATTCGCCCACGATCCAAATCCTCTTGCAGGTTTCTGCTCAGGTCTGTGCCTGCTTCTTGGTAATGCAAATATTTCGTGTGAGAACTTGTTCTTCTTCACCCTTGCGTCCTTGTAGAACCAGCGTTGTGTGCTCACCACACTCACACCATCGCTCATGACACTTCTGCTAGCAAGGACCCTTCAAATTCAGCTTTAAGGCCAAGAATAGTTCTCAAAACTCAAACGTGAACGTGGGTCCCTGTGTGGGAACCACCTCGTGGTTCTCGGCCCTGGATGCTGTCTGTCTCTTCTACTTCACTGGCTTCTAACTTCTCCCTCTACCCACCCACCTCAAAGAAAAGTAGGTTATTGGGTGCGGTGAAGACATGTGCTCAGCCAACAATAAGAAGCCAAGAAAGCAAGTAAAATTCCAGAGCCCAGTGAGGATGTCAGGTTTGAGATACACAGGTCAGCTTGCCCGTGGCTAGACACAGTGCCTGACACCTACAGGGCAAAAGAGGACGGTTTCCTTGGGCTCACAGTTTCAGGACATCTGGTGCATGGTCAGCTGACTGCACGGCCAGACCACCATGGCGGAAGGGCACAGCAAAGCAAAGCTGCTGGGTGTGTGGCAGCCGGAAGCAGAGCAGGGGAACAAGGACAGAGAGGAAAGGGCAGGGACCAGATACAGACCCCAAGGCCACCCTCCATGATGCACCCAGGCATGCCCAGAAGGGAACTGCACCTATCCCCTGACATCCCCATGTCCCAGCCTCCAGGATCATGGGCTGTCCATGGTTCATAGCGGTGCCCTTCGTGGGGAAACACCCTTGGCAAGAGCAATGTCTCCCCTCCCATCGTGTCCCCACAGGAGGCTCTTGGGACCATTCACTGAGGATGGTGGAGATCAGCCAGCCCTCCTCCTCCAGGGTAGCGATGACGGACCCTCTCAGCCCCAGCACTGCTCTGTGACTCGAGGTCTCTGTTCTATCCACATTGACAGTCACCTCCTCAGACCTCTTCCTGTCTTCCACATGTCCTTCTAGGACTATCTACCAAGAGCCATCTTTTGAGGGGGAGACAGGGGAGTAAAGGGGATTGAATCCAGGGCCTTTGCCCTGAGCTACATCCCCAGCTGTTTTCTTATTTTTTATTTTGAGATTGTGTCCTTGCTAAGTGACTCAGTTGCCCAGGCTGGGCTGGAACTTGTGACCCTCCTGCCTCAGCCTCCCAGAGTGCTGGGATTATAGGTGTGCACCACCCCACCTGGCTCCTCCAAGAGCATCCTAATGTCCCTTCTGAACACATAGCTCCACCTTGGAGCCAGGTTACTGGGTACTCAGTGTAAGAGCCCGGGAAGTGTGGAAAGCAAGGAGGAGGAGGCCAGGACAATACCTGAGAAGTGCAAGGAGCCATGGAGTTAGGGGGAGGAAGGAGGAGAGGGAGGTGAAGAGAGATGGGGGGAAAACATGGAGAGGAGGAGCCAAACAAGATGAGGACGGAAGGCAACCACCGGCTTGTAGAAACAGGGAAGTCCTGGGTGGCTTTGACAAAATCCATGTCAACAAAGCACACAGTCAGAAGCTAGAATTGCAGGGCAAGAACGAGGCCAGTGAATATTCGGAAACTACACCACCCACAGTTTTAGGCTCTCCCATAACGAGGCAGAGACGGTGCCAGAAGCAAATAAGACCAGTGCAGACTGCTCTTACAGTGGGGGTCCTGGAGGATGTGTGCACTTACAGAAATAAGCAGTCAGGAGACACATTCCAATCTGCCTGTTCCCTGGCCCGCTGTCCCTGTCCCCAAGTGGGCACTTGGCACAGGCCACGCGGGCCTGGGTGGCTGAACCAGAGCATGCAGACCCCTCCTCCTGTGTCTCCACAGCGACAGAGCGGCGATGCAGGCCTTGATTTAGAATCCTTCAGTTCTAAATTTATTCTGAAAAGGTTTTATATATGTATCAGTGCTTTTGTGACTCTGCCTCCCTGAAATTATATTTCCACACATGGCTGATTTTCTTCATGTGTGTGTGTGTGTGTGTGTGTGTGTGTGTGTGAGAGAGAGAGAGAGAGAGAGAGAGAGAGAGAGAGAGGCAGGCAGATACAGACAGAGAGAGAGATAGAGACATGGAGAGACACAAAGACAGAGACAGAATTTTAAATTTTTTTGTCTGCATCAAATCACTATTAAATTCTTAATCAAAAACCTTAATAAAATCAGAACATCTGTCTAGCAAATTGCTTTAACTTTCTTCGTCTCTCCCTATCACACCCTCTTAAAACATCTCAAGTATTACACGAAATTGTATTAAGTGGAACGTGACTTAAAAATCTCCACCCCCACTGACTCCCTCTCAAACCCCACCCTCCTCACTGCCAACCCCCCCTCAGCTCCACCCAGCCGGGGGTCTGGCAGGTGCCCTGGGTTGTCTCGCGCTGCCACAGCTCTAGGTCTGCAAGCTTGTTAGCACCCCACGTGCCCAGGCCTCCAAGGACACACCTGCTCCTTCCACAGGGAGCAGTGCAGGCTACCTGGTTTCAACCAGGCTGACCCTGGCTGGGGTCGCAGGCTGCACAGGGTCTGCTTTTCAGCAGGGGAAGTAGAATCTGAAACTAGCCCTTCACACTGTGCTACATCCACAGCTCTTCTTGAATTTTGAGACAGGATCTCAGTAAGTCACTAAGTTGCCAATCCTGAGATCCTCTTGCCTCAGCCTCCCAGAGTGTGCACCCGCATGCCCACCCAAGGATCAGGTCTTCGTCCATTCTTTTTGTTTCGGTGGGGGGTACCAGGGATCGAACTCAGGCCCTTGTGCTTGCGAGGCAGACAGCGGAACCACTGATCCAAATCCCCAGCTCAGGATCGGGTCTTTGTATGGTGCCCATTCACAGTCACAGCTCCCACAGAGTCTGCCGATTCCTGTGACCAATGCTGAGCAGCAGTTTGGCATCAAAAAAAACAAAAAGTGAGATCCTTTGACTTTGAGAAACTTAAGAATGGGCAACTCTGAGCGGGGTCCTTGTGTTGACCACCCTCAAGCGCTGACAGGAAAACAACTGCAGCCAGAGCATCACATGCCTCAGTCAGAAGAGTGAGCGCAGCTGATGGTCAGAAGCAAATCGCAACTACAGTGATCTGTCAGCTATGCTAGGCACAACATCCGTGACTAGAAATTCAGTCAGTGAAGAAAATGCAGCCCACAAATCCCAACCACAACCCAGATACTCAACAACTGCAATGACAAAAGAGAAAAAAGGACGTTGAAGACATTATACAATCAAATGGTGTCTCTTTCTGGATCCTGCAAAATAAGCATAATGAACGATGGCTCCCTGGCAATCCTGCAGACAGAGGAAGAAGATGGTCCCACCCGAAGAAAACCTAGGTACGCAGGGCAGGAGACCGCCGTGTGGATGGGGCTCAAAGGGAAAGCACGGTGGTGCCATTGGACAGCATGGTGGCCCAGGGTCCTTTCCGTCAAAGAACTAGACAGGACAACCGATAAAAGCAGGAATTTGGTGTTTATTTAAGGTTTTAAAAAAGGGTAAAAGAAGAAGGAAGTGCTTAAGAGTGCTCTATAGGTGAGAGAAGATATACCTACACACAGGATAGGCTGCTGCATGAACAACAGGGCAGTGGTGGCGAAGTCAGTGACTACCGTCCTTTATATCTCCCTCTGACCTCAGATCCCGGCTGTCAGACGCTGTCCTGCACTGATTCGACAGCTCTCTGTGATGGACAGGTCACACCCTACCGTCCAGCCTCTTTGCCATGTCCTAATCTCCTGTCTCAGTAGCACAGAGGAACTTGGGTTGAACTTGACCAGGGAGGACGGGAGCCTGCTGAGGGAGAGCCCTGGTTCCTGATCACAAGTTGATGTATTAAGCCCAGAACAGTAGTCTCATCCTCTCTGTTCCTCACTGGCACAGTGTACTCGGGCAGAGGGAGGGCACTGGGGTGGCTTGAATAGGCCCTACTCACCTTATGACAGGAAAAGTCCCTGAGTAAGCTGGCTCTGACCTTCTGACCTGTCCTCTGGTGAAACATCATCAGACTCATCGTGTTTGTCCAGAAAGGCAGGCCCAGTGTTACACCTCGTTGGTAAGGGTTGTCTGCTTGGCATCAGGTAACAAGTGTGGTTCAAGCCCAGCCTTGGCTTGTCAGACATGCCCTTGAGAGAACATCTGGAATGGTGACAGGAGACAGGTCCTGTCTTATCACTTTCCTGCAATACCCAATACCTGCAATTTAAAGGAGGAGAGGTTTGTTTGGCTCACAGTTTGTACGGGTTTCAGTCCATAGCCAGCTGGCTCCAAGGCAGGGTGGTGTGGCAGGGAAGAGCTGCTCATGGCGTGGAGGACAGGAAGCAGAGAGCATGAAGAGGCACCAGAAAGGAGATAAAACCTTCCAGGCCACACCCTGTGACTGCCACCCAACTCTATATATAGTGAAATCCCTAAAGAAATCGCTTCTGAAAGACCCACCTATGAGCACATGAGATTCTACGTGTAAACTAGAGCAGATCCAATCTCTGCTTTATGGAGGGAGCCTGACACAGACAGCGGAGTCTCGGCTGGGCTGTAACTCACACACACACCCATCTGTCCACCCAGTGCCTGGTGCATCAGGCGAGCAAGGGGCCACCAGATCAGGATGGAGAGACCGGCTTGGGGAGACAGCAAACTCCTCGCTGGGCACATCAACCCCCAAATGCCTCTACTATATCTGATGTATGGAGGCTTCCATGTTTCGGTTTTGGTTTTCAAGAAATGGAGGGGCATGTCCCCCAGCGCCTGGGTGTTGCTGTGTAAGTTAGGAAAGTGTAGCTGTGATAAATTTCAGTCATAGATGTGAGTTTTATTTCAGTCAGGGCCTTATTTGTCGAAGGTACATGCAGCATACACTTTACACTGAGACTGCGCGAAATTACAATGGATGCTTCGCCCCACTGTAGATTGTTCCCCCTATTTAAAAAAAAAAAAGATGTAAAGGAAGTCAGATGTGGTGGTGCCCTCCTACAATCCCAGCACTCAGAGTTGGCTCCTAACTTAAAGGTGTTTAACTTTGGTTTCAACCAAGAATTGCTTTAAAGAAATGTACAGTCACTCACTCTTTTAGTAAATCAGCCAGTTCTTTTACCCTAATATTTACACACACACACACACACACACACACACACACACACACATTTACCCTAATATTTACTTCGCTGGATTTATTGAATTTCATTAAGTTCCTCCTCTCCTAGAGAACCCCCAATGGTGTACATGTAAATTCCATTTTTATTCCATGTATTTCAGAGGAAAATTTATGGGGGCACTCGGATCTGGCAAGAGCTTCAGATTGGTTTACCTCTCCTGTGCCCGCATTCATTTTACAAACACTCAAAAGTGAAATAGTGACTTACAAGAAATCTGCTGGTATCCCATGCCTTCTTACTTAAACGGTTTTGAAAAACTCTGTGAGGATATTATCTGGAGTCAGCACCAAACCAGCTTGAACCGAGGTATATTTGTTTTAAAAATCAGCATTTTGGGGCCAGGCGTGGTGGCTCACACCTTTAATCGCAGCACTCAGGAGGCTGAGACAGGAGGATCGCTGTGAGTTTGAGACCAGCCTGGGCTACACAGTGAGTTCCAGGTCAGTCTCAACTACATAGTGAGACCCTGTTTCAACACCCCCCCCAAAAAAAGATTAGCATTTTGTTGTAAGAAAAAAACTTTCCAAAAAATAGATCATATTGAACTTGAAGAAAAAGCAGTTATTCATATGTAATAGGCAGAAATGCAGAGGAGAAAAAAATATTGACAGTTTTGCTGACCCTTCAGAGCCAGATTCCCGGTGCTCTACAGTGAGGTCCGAGTGTAGAATGCAGACCGTGTCCCATGTCCCCTGTCCCCAGTCTGCAGTCTCCCTGGTCATCCTGTGAGCTCACAGCACCCAGGGAGGCGGAGCCTGTGGCTGCCACAAGCTTGCCACATGCAGGTCAAATGCTCACTGCAGCTGGCTTTTGCAAAACTGTGCTGCTAAATTACATTTTCTGAAGATTGAGTCATCCTTGCCTTTGATATAACATAAAAGCACCAATAAATAGTAGCGGATGACATTTGTGGAATATGAGAAAATAAGGCACTTGTGTTCCAATAATAGAAAGGGTTAAGGCAATAATCTGATCTGTTATCTTCAACAGTAAGGGTGATGTTGCCACTTGAAGGATTTAATAATTGGGTTGAGTGACCTGGGACACTACTGGGGGTGGTAAGATTTTTTTTTTTTTCCTTCAGGAAAACAGGGATTGCTAATGCTGGCAGTGAGGCCTTTCCTGTGGCACGGGGATCCTGCCAAGTGCCCACCCAGTGGTGCCACGGAGGACCCTCGGAGTCTGGTGGTGCACAGGCGGGGTTGCACCAGGGCTCTGAGGCCCATGATGAATGTTTCCTTCGTTAGCACCCAAAGGCTTTGGACTGCAGAAAGACCCCCTAAACTGGGCAGTCAGTGTCGTGTACCACCTCATGCCAGTGGTTTCTGTCCCTGTGGCCAGCTTCCACGCCAGTGCTCTGAGAGGGCACTTGCTGTCTGTTCCCTGAGATGCCCCCTGCTCACGAAGTACACACAGGGCTCACACATTTGCCAAGAAGCCAGCATTCACACTTTCCTTTTGCCTTTTTTTTTTTTTTT
>NW_022900937.1:33020661-33042195 GCF_012274545.1 Fukomys damarensis | reverse complement strand
CTTTTTTTTTTTTTTTGTCTAGACGATTACTTAACAGATTTAAATTTTTATCCTTCCAATTCCATCTTCACTGTAGTGGATGAGTATAGAACCTTTCAACATTGCTCAAATGTTCATCTTTACAGAGTGTTGGAAAGCTGGGCATGGTCGTGAATGCCTGTAATCCTAGCACTCTAGGAGGCCGAGGCAGAAAGATCACAAGTTCAAGCCCAGCAGCCTGAGCAACATAGTGACTTAAGGAGACCCTGTCTCAACATAAATAATAAAAAGGGTTGGGGAAGTAGCCCAGTTTGAAAACCCTAGGTTCAATCCCCTGTACTTAAAATATATATGTGTGTGTGTGTGTGTGTGTGTGTGTGTGTGTGTTTGTGTGTGTGTGTGTGTTAAATGATACTCTGTTCCCATGGAAAATGTGTTACAGTATTTTGGGGTTGATTTTGTTTGTCTGTAGTTTATTTTTTGATAGTTATTTCAGGCATTCTGAGCATTTCAATCATTAGTCCTATCTGCTGAATCCTTACACTGTGAAAACATAAGGTGGAGCTCATGCCAGTTGAATGGAGAATTTGTTTCTATTTTTGTAATCCAATAGAAAGTCTTATCCCACACCACTGAATTTCAGGTTGTGTTAGTGTCACAAATTCTGAGCTCTCTGAAGTGACCCTCACGAAAGCATTGCAATCACCTGATTGAAAAAGATGGGTCAGATGGCATCTGGACGTCTGAGGTTTGGGGTCAGCTCTGGCCCACAAGCCAGTGTCACCACGCAGGAGAAACCATTTCCCTATGTCCCCACCTTCTGCTTTGTTGGGGTTTTATGTTGCTCTCCCTCTCAGATGAACTCAATGGTGACAACCCCTGCCTCTTGCAGCCAGTGTTCAGTGGGCTTTGTTCCCCTGCAAGGCACCTGCCAAGCATATTTGTCCCATTGAGGAGTGGGAGTGGGAAAGTGAGGGCTGTGTGGTAACAGCGTCCACAACATAAGCTTTGGGAATTCTTGTGCACCTAGGGGACCCCCACACACGTGATGGGAGCCATGGAGAGCTGCATGGACAACACCAGGCACTGATTTTAGCTGCTCCCTTCAACCTCTCCTTGCAGCATCCCAGGTATCAAAGGCTGCCTTTGTCCTCCTCTAGCTGGCTGACATCAAGCCATCACTCAGAGGTGTCCCCGCTGTGCCCTGCAGCTACTGTTGCTGGCTGTCTGGCATCCAGATGACTTTCATAAGGAAATGGGGAACAGTGGCCCCGGGGGAGTTGACACCCTGTGGAGAAAAAAATGCCCAGCAGCCAGGCCCGCCAGCCTTCAGGACAGTACCAGGGTTCGGGTGGCAGAGGCAGGGGTGACCTCATTTTAAGTGACTAAGGGTGACTCATTTTCAAATGTAGGTCCTCATGGAGGCTGTTGCAAATGTGTTTGTTTCAGTACTGGTTTAGTGCAGTGATGGGTGATTTCTTTTCCACCCACAAGCAGAGATTTCTTTGGGGATGAAAGGTGAAACAGGCAGGCTTTCTCTGGTGCATGCAGGCATGTAGAGGAATTTCTAAGCCTCCTCTCCAGGACGGTGTCCATAGCAACAGAGGCTGCTCTGTGCAGGAATTCTCAATTAGCACGAAGCACACAAATGGAACACATTTCCCTGCACACCGCGTGCACTTTCACAGGGATTAGAAGCAGTTCTTCTGTTTTATAATATTGCATGATATAAGGGGAAGTTATTTTTAAATGCATGCTTTTGTCTTCGCAGGGGACTGTCACACACATTCCTTTTCCCCTGGAGAACCGTGTCGGTTGTTGTGACTAGCTGCAGGCTGCACTGCAAGCAGTAGACAAACAGGGAGGGCCGGGCTCCAGTGACCTTGCACAGCTAACTTCACCTATCCAGGACTCACTGATTTAGGGATTAAATAAGTTACAGTCCTATCATGCTATTACATAATATAGAGCTCTAATTAACTTCATGAATATATTTCTAAGATGTGTTGCCAAATGAAGAGAACAAATGAAGAAACGGCAGAGCTGTACAGCAAAACTGCCTCTTCGTAGCAAAAAAGAGAGAGAGAAAGAGAGCGGGCATTTTTTCGTTTGCGTATTCTCATAGCCTCCGGAAGAATCTGTGAGAAACTAGCAACCATTTTTGTATGTTTAGGAGCCTTGAGGATTAGGCAGATGAGAGATGAGAAAGGAAAAAGACTTTTCACTGTAGATTCCTGCAAACTGTCTAGTTCTAAACCGTGTAAACAAGTAATCTATAAAAATTTAATTTAAAAAGAAAATACACATATGTTGCACCAGGGGCTGTCAAACTAATCAAACTAATGAGTAAATTATCATTCTCGCACCGAATTTGAGGTGTCATTCAAGCATTTATTGAGCACCAACCATGTGTAGGACTCTTTGCCAGGATCTTGCAAAAATGTATAAAATTTATTTAAGGGAGGCCTTTCTACGACAAGCATAAAAATAACAATGAAGCGTGTTCACACCGTGGCGTAAGTGCAGGGCTGCGGGGATTTGGATGAAACAAAATGACAGGCTCTGTGGGGGATGAGGAAGGTTTCTGAGATAATGTGATCCAGGAAAGGGCACAGCGGCGGGATGAAGAATGTGTGCTTAATTTGCTCTGCAATCAAGAGCCACTGAAGTGTTTGGAATGGGAGAAACCTAATCATAGATCCTGTCTTTCAAGAAGGGTATGGCTGGTGATCCTTTTCACACAAGGTACAGCAGTAATAGCTGTCACTTCACAATTACAGGGCAGACGCTGCACCAGGCACATTAGATGAAGTGTTTTCGATGCATTGTCCCTTAATCCTTAAAATACCCCTATCAATGGAAGGGAGGATGGATGGATGGGAAGACGGAAGGATGGACGGATGGGAGGATGAATGGATGGATGGATGGATGGATGGATGAATACATTTATTGCCTAGCGGAGTTCACAGCTATTTTATTATTAAAATTTCATCCTACGTATGTTGAAAATGGAGCTTAGAGAGGTTAAGCAGCCAGCATGCTGTCACATGAAGAGCATGCGTTAGAGGATGATTGACCTTTGACACGGAAGCTTGTGTGCTAATCACTTCATAATCTCACACTGGTGGCACCTGCCATGGAGGGGGAGAGACTACCTACTACATACAAGCAGGTTTTCAAAACCCTCTGGTAGGAAGCTCCCTTCTCCACAAAGCCCATGCAGAAGCACGTGTGTAATATATAAAATATGAGACAATTTTGATCAGGAGTTTTTCTTTTAAGATCACAATGATTCTGTGTGAAATTCCACTCGAGGGCTCTGGGTACATGCTGGCAGGTAGCCAGGTTAGGAAAGCAGACCCTCAGCTATAGAAACACTGTGTCTTTGATCAGTGAGGACTCTGTGCTCTAGGTGGATAACTTGAATATTGTTTTATTGCATGCTGGTATGTTTATTTTTCCCTTCTTACTGATCAACCATGTGGCAAACGCTAATTGGATCAACATGTAACCCCGTCTTTCTTGGGTTCAGTGTGTGTGTGTGTAGGAGGCAATGAGTTCTTTGCACATTTTGGTCATGAGTGTGGAGTCAGTGTGGACCTCACTGAAGAGACTCTTGCTTATGAATGGGTGGAGAAAACCAAGGGTAAATTTCAAGGACAGAGGAAGTGCCCTGGAGTTGTAGACATTGGAGGCAATCTCAGTGGACACTAAACACCAACAGCAGGAATTCTGTCACTCTTTCATGCTGTGACCTCCTTGGGAGTCTGGCCCTTGATGTTACCAGTCATGACAGGAACCCACAAAGCCACCCATTTTCCATGGACAAGGGTAACCCTTATCCAGCCTGGCTGCCTGGAGACCCTATGCACAGTGATTTCCCTGCCACTTGTGGATGCAGTGAATTCTCCCCTACCTCCTTTCCAGCCTTCTGCTTTGCCGTCCTGCCATAGACAAGAAGCTGGAACCTGCTCTTCTGGGTGATGGGGAGGCCTGGCCAGGGCAGGAGCAAGGCTGCAGCTCTGTGTCCACTCAGCATCAAAGCAGCTGGTCACTCAGCAGCTGGTGACCTGGCTTCATCAGGAGCAGCCATTATGTGGTTCCACACTTTCTTAGGGTGCTTTGCTCAGAGTTAAAGTGGAACATGGTATCTGCACATCCACCTCCACACCCCAGTAGATGGTGATTGGGTTCAAGGCCAGATGTGACAGGGCCTCAGCAGCAACCCCAGGCCAGGCTGTGGAGCTGTGTCTTGGTTGCTTCCCCCAAGCCTGTCTGTGTGGACACAGCTCCTCCTAAGTGGTCCTCGTTCTGAGATCTGTGTCAGGAGCCTTTCAGGAGCTATTCAGGCTAAGCCCGGGGTTTCCTAATTCCTATCTTCCCCCTTGTTTTTCTCAAATGGAAGCATGAAGTCCTCACAATCCTTTTCATTACAGTTCAAATCCATCCCTGGGAAGTCAAGGACTGAGAAGAAGCCCAGTGAGTGTGTGCCCACTCGATGCGGTGCCAGTGGCTTACACTGGGGCATCAGCCAAAGCCGTTGCATCACTGGGAGGAGGTGAACAAAAGAGCGGGCTTGGGCCTGGGAAAGCAGATGGACCTGCTGTACCCACCTCCTCCTGTTTCTAGGCCACTGCTGCTATTGCCTGGCCTAGAGGTGTCATGCAGAGAGCTGAGGTCTCAAGCGGGGCTGGGCTTGCTGTCTGCAGGTGGGCAGGGCATCCCTCAGGCTACTTCATTTCACCATTGTGTGGAGCGCAAACCAAAGTGTATCATCCTGCTTTCTCCCCAGACCGGGCTCTGATGTGGCCACACATCCTGACTGCAACAGATGGGACCATCCAGCTAAGGGTGGCTTGGGGTCTTCTTTGTGTTTACGGAGGCCACTACATGGGCACTGGGGAAGTTGATGGGTCAGACAAAGCTCTGTCACTAGGACTTTCCCGGAACTCCTGGCCTCTGTCCACAGCACGCCAGAAACACTGCTTCCCCCTTCCCAACTGTGACACCTAAATGTTTCCAGGTGCCACCAAATGTTCTCTGTTGGGCACAGCCACCTCTTGGCTCAGGGTAAGGCAAAACTCACAGCTCAGAATAACAGAATGCAACAATCCATGTGAGCTCTGCCTCGACCATGCTTGCTGGAAAAAGATGTTGAGAACCTGCATCGTGGGAATTAAGAGCGGCGGCCCTCGGGTTGGATCTCTGTAGCATGCTTTTTTAATTTTCAGATTCTTTGAAAAGCATAAAATACTTGTGGTATTAAAAAGACACGGTCTGTCTCCAAAGACCAAAATGACTTACATGAGCAAAGGAGGCCCAGGGCCATCCTTGATCAATATGCTTATTGATTGCCCAATAAGTTCTGGAGGGGCCATGGCACCGTGATGTGGATGCTGCCTTCTGGTCCTCGCCCTTCACCCCATCACTGGGGATGGAGGTGAGCTGCATGCATGAGCAGATGTGAATGTTTGCAATGCACACTCTGCATTCTCAATGGGTCATTGCTAAGAACAGTTATCAGGGGCCAGGAATTTAGCTCAGCGGTTCGGTGGTCTGCCTTGCAAGCGCAAGGACCTGAGTTCAATCCCTGGTACCAAAAAAAAAGAACAGTTATCAGTGGAGTGGAAATCTTCTGTCAACCTCAGGTCCTACGCAAGCAGTGATGGTACCTGTGTCACCCTATTCCTCCTGTGTGCCATCCTAACAAGAGAAGACAGCCCTTAAGCGTGGTGTCCATCCTTGAGAAGCCTGGTGTCTCTTTGAGAAGAGTAACCATTCGCCTGAGAGCAGCAGTCAAGGGCTTGAGACTTCCCCGGAGGACCAGGGCAGGCTGAGGGCAGTGTATGCATGGGCTGTGGGGCTTCAGAAGTCCTTTTGGCAGCCACAGACAGAAAGTTGCTTCGACAATAAATGTAAGCATTCACACTCAATTTGGGGCAGCTGTGTTCTGAGTACTATGAGAAAAGAGACACCTTTACAGGTATTATTGTTTGTATCTGGATGTCTCCCAAACCTCCTGAGCTTGAAGCTGGGGCTTTTGGAAGTTGATGGGCTCACAGGGGTTACAGATGACTTGGTGTCAGGAGGTAGGATCTGGTCAGAAGATGCAGTCACTGTAGGTGGGACCTGGAAGGGTGCAGTTTCCATCATAAGCTGAGAAGTGTCCTGGCTGAGTTCTACCATGACTATGGTGGTCATCTGAGTCTTGAACACTGTTCCCTGGTCTATATGATTCCCTCCATAACTGTGGACTTGCCTTTTCTTCATCTTCCTCCTCCTCCTCCTCCTCCTCCTCCTTCTCTTTCTTCTTCTTCTTGTACCAGGGGTCAATCTCAGGACCTTGAACTTGTGAGGCAAGCAGCGGAACCACTGAGCTAAATCCCCAGCTCTTCTATAGGGAGTTTTCTAGCTCTGTTCCTAACCCATTGCTAACCGCTAGAAACATCCGACCTTGAAAACCTTGTGTGCGTGTAGATCAAGTGTAAGGGACATTTCCCTGAAGCTCTGCCTAATGGTCTCGGGGTGGCACAAAAGACCTAGAAAGACTGATTAGTGAGGCTCCTCACTGCCTGTCACCGGTGGAGGACAGCTGGTCACGGAAACCACCAGCCCCCTTCACATCCGGGGCTGGTCCCCTATGAACAAAGGTCTTCCTGTGCTACTCCCTTTGTTCAGCCAGGATTTGCCAGGAGCAGTGAGGTGTGGGAAGCACTGCTCTGATGGTCTTTCCCCTGACCTTGCAAGGCTATCTCCTGAGGCTCTCCAGAGGGCACATCCAACAGGAGCAATGTCAGAGACGATCGTGAAATGAGCAGCGCCCTGGCTGATAAGGGAGGCATTTGAGTACATGGTGATAGAATTATTTAGGGAAGGAACAGCCTCCCCATGCACTGTGCTGCTGGTAGATGTGTGACACAGAAGCTCCTGCGGAGGAAGGAAGCAGCTGGCCGGCAATACACACAGACATGTCCCTCGGACCAAAAGAGAGCTGCAGAACAAGATCCAGGTCACCTGCTGCAAGGACAGAGCTCTTCCCTCTTGGCCTGGGCAGGCACAGGTCCTCCTCCTGTGGTCACCCAGCACAGCTACGGCTGGGCTTTCAGGAAACTGCCTTGATGGGCAGTGGTTGCTGCTGGGACTTCCTGCCCACGGAGGGTCAGGTGGAAAAAGCTGGTTCCTGCTCAGCACAGCCCTGGTGTTCAGCACCCAGTAGCTGATGACCCGTAAAGTAACCAGTGCGCTTCATAGGAAACCCTGATAGGCATCCATCCTTGATGGGCCAGAGGATTCCTGCTTCTCCTGCAAAGTCAGTTTTTTGTGGATGTGTTCTACATCTAACACAATGAGACTCCCACTATTTCCCATCCTTTTTATTTAGCAGATATCTTCTACCATTTAATAGGATTTTTTTTAAAAAAACTTCTTTTAAGAATTTCAGAGACGGGGATGTCTACAAAATATTCCCAGGGAGAAGTCAGTCTGTTTTTGCAGAACAGTTGAATGTTGTTTCCTTATGGGTTGATCAAGAAATGAAGTCGACCCCACAGGTCTTGTGCTTTTGTTTCAAATAAGGTACCGATCTTGTACAGCTGATCATAATGATGAAGTTCAAATTGCTGACACTCTCTCCCTTCAAGGGCACTGTTTGGATCAGAAGCACCAGGTCACCTGGGCTCACACAAATGTAGTAAATGAGCAGAGTGACATGAACACACTCTCTTTTGTGGTACTTCTAGCAACCAGTGTCACTGTGTTCCGGTAAATCCACCCGTGCCAGGTCGGACTCCTCAGAATGCAGCTCGGCCACAGCTGGCACTGTGTTCCCCTCCACCTGACCATCACTGGTCACTGGGACTTTTCTCATGTCTCGATCCTGCTGGTAGGGTGAAGCAGCCGCTTTGCCCAGGACAGCAGGTCAGCACCCTGCTGGCACCACCTCAGCTGTCCCATTCCTTCCTGTAACCCTTTGCTCACTCTCTCACCCAGTCTTCCTCCTCCAGGCATTCCATTCTGTGGTTGGAAATTTATTTCTATCCGTACACATTTGCAATGCATAATGATTATACTCTTCAGAGGAACGTGGCACGTGTACGTAACACATCTTAGCTCTTTCTTCATCCCCTTCCCCTCCCCTCCTTCTTTCCTCCATCTCTTGGTCCTCTTCCCTTTTGCAAAAGATCAATCTCCTGTTTCCTATTATTTTGTTCTCTCTTTTTTTGTATTTTGAGTGGGATTAGACTGAATGATTTTTAGAACTATGCAACCATCGATTGCTGCGATCTCATTTTAGGATTTCCTCAACATGCTAAGACAAAGCCTGGCACCATCAGCAGTCACTTCTCAGGTTGCCCTCCCAGTGGCACTTGGCAGTGACTAATCAGATTGTGTCCCTGTGGACTTGTGCATTCTGGACAACCAACGTAAGTGCAACCAAACCAGATGAGGGGAGCTTGAGGTGTGACTCGCTTCTTTCCTTTAGAAGAACATAATGCTGCCTGGATTAATCTGTGACTTAATGCACATCAGAACTGATCCTTTTTAGGGCATGAATCCATCATCTGCATCTCTAGTCTCACACTAGTACCACATTCTTTGCTTGCTGCAGTAATTATTGATTGGTTGACTGAGTGATTTATTGTTAAGTTTTGAAATCTGGAAGAGCGATTTCAACATTATTCTTTCTCGAGACTCTTTTCCTTATACTGGGTCCTTGCATTTATAAATGAATTTGGAGCTCAAATTTTAAACTTTCATTGAGCGCACAGCTGCCATTTTAAATTGATCTGCAGACCAATTGAGGGAGTATTGCTATCTTGATAATATGAAGTCTTGTTCCATGATCTTTAATTTCCTAAAACAATATTATTGTTTTAGTTTGGGTTTACATATTGTGAACCTCTTTTCTTAGATATATTCTCATGTATTTTATTCTTTATGCTGTTATTATGAATAGAATTTTCCCTAATTTTCATTTATTACTGTATTTCTAGCTTCAGCCCAGTCAGGCTGTTACAACAAAATGTCATAAACTAGATGGCTTATAAGTAACATAAATTTATTTATTCTATTGGCTGGGCATGGTGGCACACACCTATAATCCCAGCACTTAAGAGGCTGAGGCAGGAGGACTACTGCAAGTCTGAGGCCACCTTGGGCTGCAGAGTGAGTTCAAGACCAGCCTGAACTACAAAGCAAGATTCTGTCTCAAAAAATAAAGTAACAGAAAGTGATTTCTCCTGGTTCTGGCAGCTAAATGGTCCAAGACCCAGGCATTGGCACAGTTGGTGTCTGGTGGCTGCCCACTTCCCTTTCAGTGGACAACTGTCTCCTCTTTGCATCCTGGCGTGGTATAAATAGGCAGGAAGCTTTCTGATGCTCCTCTTTTATTGCTTTAACCACCTTCCACCTCCTAATACTATCAACTTATTGATCCAAATTTGGATCCTTGAAAGTTTATGGAGATGTGGTTTCAGCCCGGGAAGTGGTCCATCCCCTGCGTGCTGGAGACAGCATGCATCTTGCTGCTGTAGAAGTGGCCCAGGGGGCTCAGCTTGTTGCTCAGTGGGGTGACTCAAGTCTCCTGGTGTTTTATGGACAGTCTTCCAGGTTGTCTTGTTCTTTGTTGAAAGTGGGGTACTGAAGACTCCAACTATTAGTACTGGATTGTCTCTTTATCCCTTCTACTTGATCAGGTTTTGCTTCGCTATTTTAAGGCTCTGTTGGTAGTGCCGGTGGGCTTAAGTTGTTCAATATGCCCAGTTTATTGAGCTTTTATCATTATAAAATGTCCTTGGTCTCTAATAAAAATTTTTGTATTCCTCAGTTTATTTAATCTGATATTAGTATAGGCCACTGGCGGCAAACTTACAGCACCCAAGCCACAATAGGCACCATCACTGGTATAGATCTCCAGGTCTGTTTTGTTACTGCTTGAAATGAAATATCACTTTTCATCCTTTTTCATCCTTTCACCTGTAACTTATTTGCATCTTTGAATCAAAACTGTGTTTTTTATGTGTCAGTTAGTTGAATATTTTCCATCTAGCCTTCTAGACTCTGTCTTCTAATTGAGGTGTTTGATCTATTTACGTTTGATATAATTATTGATATGATTTACACCTATAATTTTGGAATTTATATTCTTTATGTCTTGTGTAATTTTTATTCCTCTACTCCATTTCATCTTCTTTTCTTTGACTAGATCCTTCCAGTGCACCTTTTAAATACAGTATCTTCCTTGTTTATTGTAATTTTTCTCCTGTTAAAATTTACTTTCAGTAATTGCCACAGTTAATCTATTTCAATCCACAGTTAATCTATTTCAGATTGATATTAAATTAAGAAATAAAAACTGTGCTTTAAAATACTTTCATTGTTCTAGCAATGTTTGTATTATTACTGTGAAACAAATCATATCTTTCTCCACCTTAAGTTCTAAGCACATTTTTTAAATTATTCATCTTTGCTTATATCTTTTAGAACATATAGCAGAACAAAAAAGCTGTAACTTATTTATACTATCTTTCACAATATCTGTGCAATTGTTCTATCCTTATGACTTTATTTCTTCATGTGGTTTTGCATGTCCTTTCAATTGAGGATAAAAGGTGCCCATTGATTGCAGGACAATCATCTAACAAATTACACTCTCATTTTTCTTTATCTGGAGATGCCTTAATTTAGTATTAATTTTTAAATGAGAGGTTAGCTAGATACAGAATTCTTGGTTGACTCTGAAAATGTCCCACTAACCGCTACAATTTCAATTTTCACCTTGTGAGTCCTCCTTGTACATGATAGGCCATCTTTCTCTTGCTACTTTCAAGATTCCTCTGACTTTGTCAACTTGATCTTTGATATGTCTGGGTGTGAGTCCACTTGAGTTAGTCCCACTTTTGGTCTGCTGAGCTCCTCAAATGTATAAGGTAGTTTTTTTTTGTTGTTGTTTTGTTTTGTTTTTCATTTGGAGTATTTTCATTTTGTACCTCAGTTCATGGACTTGATTCTTCCCGTAATCCCGCTTGCAAACCCGGTTGGATGAAAACCAAATCAAATCCAATGCTTGGCTTCAGTGCTGACCTCTTGGGGAAATTTGATTTAGTTCCTGTCCAGTTAAGTTTGCAACCACAACTGTGGAGAGTATTGAGTTCACGAGCTGAGACGCCACTGTATTATTTCTTCAAATGTTTCTTCTGGCTCTTCGCTTTTCTCCTCACCTTTTAATACTATCTTTATATAGACAGAGATCAACAGATGTAGTGATGAGCTACAAATCTCTGTAAGGCTCTTTCCATTTCTCTTTGTCTTATTTTTTTCTTCCCTGTATCTGAGACTAGACAGTCTCTTTAACCCATCTTCAACTTTCGGCTTCTTGGTGATAACCTACTAAAACCTGTTGTTGAGGCCTACTTATGCAATTTTCATTCAGTTATTATACTTTCCAACTCTAGAAATGGTATTTGCCTCTTTTGTGATATGTTTATAATGCTGCCTCTGCAGCAAACTTAATTCATTCCACGGTTGTGGGAAAGATGGCCCTGGTCATGTTTGTTACCCAGTGCAGACTTAACAAACAAAAAATTTTGCCAAACACGTGTTGTTGTTGTTTTTTTTTCCTCCTGTGTATGGTCTATATTTCCCTATATCACTCATAGATTTTGCTATGAAAAACTGGACATTTTTAACTATGTCATTATAACTCTGCTATTAGGTTCTCTCTCCTCAAGCTTGCTATTGTTGCTGGTATTTTGCTGCTATACCTTTCTTTTATTTTCCTTATTGTTTCATGATTCCCTAGGACTAATTCTAGAGATATTTTGTATAAACCTCAATGTGTGACTACTGAGTTCTGTGCTGCTTTTTTGTTTTAAATTCCTGGGGGCTTATTGCTTGTTGTTTTTTAAGCCTTCTTTCTTAGATGTCGCACCAGTGTCAGTGTAAGTCAGAGCTGAGCTAGTGGTCAGCCAGCAGAGTTTCTCAAATGAACTACATTTGTCTCCCGCCCTTTGCCAGGGGATGCTGTATGAGAAGGCAGTCTCCAAACTTCAGGACTTTGAAGGATCCCTTACTCTCACTCCCTGCCTCAAGGTCAGAGCCTCGAGGTCAGCCAGAGATGAGCTCCTTGCCTTTTCTGTGCCTTTATGAGCAGGCACTCAGCCTTTTAAATCCCCAGGCATAAGTCAGAGCTCTCCTCAGTTCCCTATTGTTGACTAGTTCTCTAGGGTTTCCTTTTAAACTCTTGGCCAGGCCTCTGTTTATCCTGATAGAAATTGCAGCCTTTGGCAGCTGAGATGTTGCCAGAGTTGCCTATTGTTTCAGCCACACTGGGGGAAGGTCTCCCCCACTATCCTAGCTAAGAATAGAGATTTCCCAGGGAGCCACAAGTTCCAACAAAAATATCAACTGTCCTCCGGGGATGGTGCCTTTAAGGGAACTCCAAAATCCATCAAATGTCTCTGCGGTCTTCAAGCTACCGGGTTTGGCTTCTATGCCACTCAGCTGGGATAAAGGGGGATGGGAGCAACCTCAAGTTGAAATTTCAGACCCTTGCTGCTTTCCCCAAGATGTAGTTGTTTCAGGTAGTTTCTCTTAGTCTCTTGGGTGGATAATTTTCACTTTATTTGGTGGTTTTGGTCAATTGGTATAGTTCTGAAGTTGTTCTCTACTTTCATTTTTTTACAGGTTGTTTTGCCAACCGGTGAGTTATTAATTCTCCAGGTTTTCATGACTTTCAATGCTACAGTTCATGAACATTGTGTGGCTGAAGAATATAATAATCCTATTCAGCCCAGTTCTGTTCCTTCCTCCCCCTGTTGTCTTGTGGCCAGAAACTCACACACAGTTCAGTGCTGAAGGCTGGTCAATGGCCTTCTCTTTCTCTCGAGATGGGAGAGATTAGTCTTTACTTGCCCCACCAGGCTGACCATTCCTTAGTATCTGCTTCCTGTCCTGCCCTCTCTTTTCACTTCTACAGCCTCCGAAGGGGGTGCTTAACCTAGCAGAGCACGCTGATGTGCGTGCCTGGTGAGTAGGGAGCATGTGTGGAGCTCATCTTCCACAATCAAGAACCATAGTGCTAGGGATTTAGCTCAGCGGTTCGGTGGCCTGCCTTGCAAGTGCAAGGACCTGAGTTCAATCCCTGGTACCAAAAAAAAAAAAAAAAGAAAAGAAAAGAAAAAGAACCATAGCTTCATCCTGTTTTCAGAGGAACAAAAGACCCACAGGAAGTTAAAATTTTGTTGCCTTAAAAGGAAAACGTCCTTTAGTTGTTTCTTCTGTCCCAAAGTAAGCAAGAATGTCATGATCTTATAAATGGTTTTCTTTATCTGGTCTGTTTCCTCTACCTCTTCCTGCATATCATCTAAGGTTTCTCCTATAAAATCCTCCCTAGATGGGGGGGTCGTGGTGAAGAGTGCAGGTTCCTGGGTCTTGCTGCCCAGGTTTTAATCCCAGTTCTGTCACTTATATCTGGCGTGATAATGGAAGCGTGCCCCAACTTATCGCAGCCTGAGGGTATTCCTCTGTAAGGTTGAGCCTATAGTCACAAATAATTAAACAATTGATTTATTCAATTTCTACTGAGCTTTTCAGCAGAGCACACAGTTCAACAGTCACTGGGGCATTTTCTTTCACTGAACTGTGTGCCTGGCTGGTAAAGTACAAAGCTACCATATTCTCAGGACCTGAAAAGTCTTGTGGGCCAGACAAATGATCCCAGTGGAAGCCGTGCATGTGCTGAGCCACATGGACAGAGCTAAGAAGACACAGAAAAAGGAATGGGAGAAAAATGAAAAGAAGGTTTCTTTGCAAATGCAGGGTGGCGAAGGATGCAGTGGATAAAGAGGGAGAGAATGCCACTCCTGGAAGAGAGTGACATGGGTACAGGGACAATCATGACTGCAGGGAGCATGGGAGCTGCCTTCAGGTTGGGATCGCTGCCATATGTCACCCACAAGGAACATTGGCAGGAGGCAGAGCCACAGCCTCAGCTAATGGTCCTGTGTGCAGAAACAGGATGATAAGCCCAATTTACTGTTTTCTATAGCAGATGGGAATCCAGTGAAATATTTTAAGGAATTCGAGACTTGGTCATAAGTTGGGTGGTTTGTGGGGGGTGGCTACAAGAAGGGAAACACAAAAGCTAGGGTGAGCAAAAGTGGCCCTTTTTTATCTAACTGAGACAAAATGAGGGCCTGGAGTATGGAGGTAGTGGTAAGAATGGAGGAAAAGGGATGGTTTGGGGAAACAGCGATCCCAGTAAGAGAGTGAGTGAGAAGATTCATCCCATCCACAGTGTGGCTAAGGTTTGGAACTTCATGCCCTGCCAAAATTCCTGTGTTCAAATCTAGCTCCAGGTGGTGGATTGGGAAATGAGCCCTCAGGGATGCGATGAGGTTGTCCGGGTGGAATCTTTGAATGAGGTTGATGCCTATAAAAGAGATCCTGGGGGGGCTCCCTCCCCATCCTGCTATGTGAGGGCAGAGGGAGAAGGCACCATCTGCGAATCCATCAGAGACTTAGCCCCAGGTGCCAAATCTTCCCTTGCCTTGGCTTTGGGCTTCAACCTCCAGAATGCCAGAACTAAAAGTCTGTAATTTGGAAGCTATTAGGTTTATATTGCCTTCCTGTACGAGACTATAGGGACTAAGGCAAATGTCTCGTGGATTCATTCTTTGCACAACTGATGATAGGAAGAGGGTGCTTAGTGAAAGGGGCGGAAGGTCATGATTCACTCACATTGGAGCATGGTGAATCTGAGGCACCTGTGAAATATTCCAAAAGATAATTTCAGACATTTGGATTCCAGATTATGGAATTCACTAAAGTGCTTGGTGTATGGGTGAGAGATGTCAGCATGCAGGTGTAGGCAAAACCCAAGAAGAGTGATCATGGCCTAGGGAAATTAGAACAGTTTAAAAAAGACATTAAAAGTTCCAAGTGCAATGTTGCTAAGAAGCAGAACTCACTGGGGAAAAAAAAAAAAAGGAAATATCATGAAGAGCTGCTGTGAGAACCCGCCTGGTGCAGGTTTCAGAGGCTGCATTTGTACAACTGTGCTGATCTTGCCAGGGGAGCCAGGCACAAAGCTTTTTGAGGACGATATCCGGATATAGAAGGCAATGGTAAAATCATCTGCTGTTCCATGTACTCATCTTCCTACCACAGGTCTCCACCTAGAAATCCCAGATTTATCTCAAAATCCAGCTGAAAAGCAGGAATCATCTTTCCCTCCTCACCTGCAGCTCTGTGGTGTTTTCTGGTGTTGTTAAGTCACCATCCTTATCACTTGGCCCAGGGCTAGGATGCTCCAGTAACCTCTGCTCTGTGTGCCCAGCCAGTCCTCCACATCCCAGCCGCAAGGAATTTTAAGACATTGGGTGCTGTTGCAAAGATTCCTTGCTTCAAAATTATTCCTCCTGGCTTTTGTTAGGATGAAATTCAAACAACTGCTCCTGCTTTATTTTTGGCTTTTTCTACTAGATCTCACTAGAGGTGCTGCTTTTAATGTGAATGCCTCTGTCAACCCCAGACCGAGGGCCCTGTCCTTCCAGTGTGAGCCAAAGCATCTTGTACTTCCTTGGGCAGAACAGTATCCATGGCATCTTGCAGTAATTATATATTAACTTGCCAATGTCTCCACTAGACAGTAACCTCATTGACGGAAGAACCAGTCTTCTTATCCCCAGTGCCCAGCTCATAATAGTACCCACAAACCTGGCAGGTTTTTGGTTGAATTCATGAGTGAATAATGATTAAACATATCTTAGTCTCATTATTAATGGCAGTCTTCACAGAAGTTTATTAACCAGTAACTTATATTTCTATATGCATTTAAAGTAATAGAACTGGGGTGAAGGGAGGATGGGGACAAGGGGAAAAAATGAGAACCAAGACCTGGCATGTAAAGGTACAAGATCCCAGTAATGAATGTAACTGTACTGTCTACCTATAATGTACCAATAAATTCAATTTAAAATAAAAAATAAAGTAATAGAACTGTATTTCTTTTAAAACTCTTAAGAAATTCAAATTGGCCTTCCCCCTAATTAGTGGGATTTGTGGGATTTTACCAGATGTTAACATTTTTATTTTCATGGCATAAATCAGAATGCCTCCAGAGGAACAGGATTTACTTGTGTGTTGCATTTTAAAGCACTGTGCTTCTCTCTTATTTTTAAACTTTATCTTGTACCTTCCCTTCTCATTGATGTTACTATTATTATTAACATCACTACTAGTATTAATCTTTCCTACCTTAAATTAGCATCACTTCGTTCTCTCTAGAGCATTTTTGTCATTTTTGTCTCATTTGAACTTCAAAATAATTTATTATGAGTGCAGAGAAGAGTGTAATTCTAAAATGTACCAGATGTGGATATTCAAACAGATGTTAAGTGACAGGTCCAAGAACATCGCAATAATCATGGAGAAGAAATCAATATCTAGTGCTCTTTCTATTTTATGTTCCTTTGCTTTGCTTAAAAATGGATATCATCACTCTTTTCTTGTTTTCAAAGTAATGAGTTATTGTAACCGATATTTGCTGTTTTGAAACATGTGAGGGCTGGCAGAGATACGTCAGGACGTATTTAATGCATGGTATATGTGATGGAGCAGATATGTGAGCAACACATATTTCACCATTCTCTTGCTCTCGAGAGGAAAGTGAATTGGGTCAGATCAAATCTCAAAGAGTGATTGCGTGAAAAAGTAAAATACCTCAAAATATCTCAATATCTAGGTTGGAAGATTCTTTTAGAATTTCTTCAATATTTTTTTCAGTGTTTTGGACATTCCATATCCAATGAAACTGTGACCTAATTGGAGAGCAGGACTGGATTTATTCACCTGTGAGCATCCACACATAAGGAGGGTTCAAAAATGTGGGAAAGTTAGATTAAGAAATGGGGCTGGGGATTTAGCTCAGCGGTTCGGTGGCCTGCCTTGTAAGCGCAAGGACCCAAGTTCAATCCCCGGTACCAAAAAAAAAAAAAGAAAGAAAGAAATGGTAAGTGGATGTGTGGGTGGGTGGAGTGGTAATGTAGAAGTGAATGGATTGGTGGATGGATGGGTAGATAAATGGGTAAGAGAGAATGGATGGGTGAGTGGAAGGACGCTTAGATGGATGGGTGGGTAAAATGAGTGACTGGATGGGTGGATGTGTAGATGAGTAGATGGACAGGTAACAGACTGATGAGGCAATGAGAAGATAGGTGGATTATGTTGAAAAGAAGAATGAATTTCCCTTCTGGGAAGGACAGGTAATATTGATGGATTTCATAGCTAATTTCTCATACTCAGTTAGTGTTTTCTTTCTTTTCTTGGGAGAGCATGGAGATGGAGAAGCGAGGAAGCTGAGGGTGTATAGGTTAATATCTTTATTCCTGGCCACACAGTCTTAATTACTGCAGCTTCAATTTCCCTGATTTTCATCTTCAAGAACATCTTACATTTCCTCCATCCTTCAGTGCTACATATATATACCAAGTTCCTTATAAAATCCATTCGGTATTTTGGTTGAAATTGTATCACCCATTAATTTAGGGGAATAATTGATATTGCCACAATATTAAGGCTTCCTAATCATGATGTGACTTATCTCTCCATTGATTTAGGTCTTCTTTACCATCTCTTAATGAAGTTTTGTAATTTTCCCTGTGGAAGGGTTGCAGTTCTTTTATAAAATTTATTATTCACTTTATATGCTGGGATACTACCATGAATGCTCTTCTGATCAGTAATCCCGCAAGTGACATCACTGAATATCAGCCACTGTACTAAACTGTTCTACTCACTCTACTTATTTAATTGCAAATTATTTTAAGGACAAAGGAAGGGAGAACTCCAATGCTTCCCTTTTCACTTTCCCCTCTGTGACAGTTCAATTGATTATATCAATTGGATCGGCTCAGGAGCCCACCAGGGGATTGGGAGAGCACACTTCTGAGTATGTCCTGGGTAAAGCGTGGAGCTGTGACCTCAGGCTCTATGTCTAGTCCCCACCCCTTCCTCTCTGTCCCTGTTCCCCTGCTCTGCTTCCTGGCCGCCATGAACTGAGCAGCTTTGCTTCCCCCACACCCGTCCGCCATGTTGTTCCTGCCTTGGAGCAGCTACCCATGGACTGAATCCCCTGAAACAGTGAGCCACATAAAAGCTGCCCTCCTTTAAAAGTTGTTGCCTGCTTCCAGCAATAGGCAAGCCAGTACAGCCTCCTCCAGGTGTGAGGGACTACCACCTACCCCAGAAGGGGGAGAGAAACACATAGCCTACGCAAACCACATTTGCATTTGCCCTTCACACTCACCCCAGTTTTCTTCATTTCTTGGTGTCGCTTCCCATTGTTCCTCATGAAGTTGGCCTTGCTGCAGGTGGTACTCTTGCTAGCTCAGAATTTTGCTAAGAAGCACAACTAAGCCTTACTTAGTTTCCCAATAAATGTATGGAGACTATTCATAAGCCATCTTAGCGATAAAGAAACAGGTTTTCAAGGTCAAGTGCTGAGTCTGTGATTACACAGACAGTTGTGGCAAACCCATTCCTGGGGTCTGCACCTATAAGACAAACAACCCCCTAGTACCTGTCTTTTGGGATTGTTGAGCGTTTGTTTGATTTCATAATTATGAAGTGCTGATAGCACCTAGTACCTAGTGAGTACCGTGTGAGCTTTTCCATCACCTTCATCATTATTATAACTGTATTTTGATTTTGATCTCAACCGTCTAGTTAAATAAGAGAAGTAGAATTAGGATCTAACCCCAAAAGTATAATTGGTGCTAAAATTTTTAAAGAGCTTGGTATTTAAGAACTAGATTTCTTCTGCGAATTAAAAGGAAGTATTTTGAGAAAAGCAGATGTTTTTAAATGAGTAGAATTTAAACAGGTAAATTTAGTAGAAAGTACACAATGTGTAGAGAAGAGCTGGTATGAAAAATGCCAAAGGCCAGGGAACATTTTTTGCAAAAGGACAAGTTGCTCTTGTAAAGTACAAGAGGTTGGGATTTCTTTCTGTTCTTTTGTGCCTGATATCTTCTTTCTCCCGTCCTACTTTCAGCTAGGATTCTAGATACTACAGGTATGTGTGTATCTGTGTGTGTAAAGGAGATAGATTGATAAATACTGAGCGAATATTAAGGTCCTTAGCAGTGCTTTCATGAATTTATTATGGGAATAGTGTTATCTGCTCTGATTAGGTAAATAAATACTTGTTCATTGTGGAGCAGAACATTGCAGAATACAAGCTCACTTCAAGGAAATAGGATACTCACTGATAAACCAGAGGTGAACTTTTCTCTCTCACTATGGAATGGTAAAGGAAACAGTGCAAAATTTTTGAGGCTGGTAATTCCAAGTTGGGGCAGGATTATTAAAAGGGCTACTGCAAATGAATATTTCAAAATGTCGGAGACTTGGAGGCAGGTAATGGATTTAACCAAATGCAATGGTGTTGGGAAAGGCTGCCTTTTGGCATTTTCATTTTATATTTGCAGCTTTATATGTTGCCCTGAATATTCCATATCCTTTATTGAAGAATTTTTGTTCATTTTTATTTGAATATTATAGCTACCACTATAATTTGATGAGCTTTAGAAGTGCATTCCTTTCTTAATTTTGATTTTTACTGCACTCACACAAAAATATTTATTCTAGAGTCACCTTTCTATTCTGTACTGGGAAGTGTACCCAGCATCTTAGTTACATCCTCAGCCCTTTTCTGTTATTTTTTACTTTGAGACAGGGTCTTGCTGAACTGCCCAGGCTGGGCTGAAACTTAAAATCCACCAACCCCATCCTCCAGAAGTGCATCACCAGGCCCATCTGAGACTCCTCATATTTTCCAATGAAAAGCAATGGCTGAAAGTTACCCAACTGAGAAAAACATTTTATCAAGCCTCTCTGAAATTATTTATTATACTAAAAAGAAAATACCTATATGTTTGTCTCCATGCATCCTATTAAAATCTTTGCATTTTGGTACAGTGTCAGTGGTTCCACCTAAAAACACTTTAAGTTTGCTGAGAGTTGAGGGTGTCTGTAATTCATAATTTTATAATTCTTGGGTTGAAGAGCCATGAACAAACACCTTGCATGTATGGTGAAGTCGCCCCTCCAGACCCAATTAGTCTCTCTGAGGGATGGGGGAACAGATGTCTGTGGACCCCCAGAATATCTTCCCCTCATGAAGTTCAGATGGCTCTTCCTCTGAGCATCTCCTCTTCCTGGCCTCCACCTCTCTGTAAATTCTGTAGAAGCCAGAAGGCATCTAACTCACATGACCACCAGGAGCTTAGTCCCAAATAGTGGGTATTAAATAACCATTTGTTGGAAATCATCATCTTCCCCAACTTTCTTGGGGTACTTGTTGTCACAGATCTCATGAATACCCAGTATTAAGAGTCTTTGATATGGTTAGATTAAAGAAAGGAATTCTGGACATATGTTGGGAATTATCGTGGAAAGTTGTAAAATTTGGAGAAAGGGCTTTTACACTTAAAAACAGTTTAAATATCCAGCTAACGCTGAGGTTAGGGAGGTCAAGTCAGTGATGCTCTCTGAACAAGGTTGGAGAACGCCACATCTAGTGCATGTGGGTTTATCTCAGCCTTTATTGAATGGACACAGAATAGTAAGGACATAGAATTGGGGTTGTGGGTTAGGCTCAGGGATCAGATAAGAAATAAGGTACAGAAAATGTTATTGAGTACAAACATATAAGTTACAGCTGAGAAGAATGCAGAAGAAAACGGTGAGACAACACGAGCAAGGTAGATATTTTCGATGTTCAGCCGGTGTTCATTGTACATTGCCGAAGTCTCTCTAAGCTATTTTTTTGGACTACAATCTATGGATACAAATATAAGCAAGACATGGTGCCTGTCCTTGAGGAAGCCTAATGTTTAATCTTTAAATAATTATAGTATATCCGTGGGCAAGGCCAGAGGAGAGAAAGAAGAGGATCCAAAAGCAGCCCGGCAGGCTGTTGTTTAGAAAATCTAGGGACCCCGGAACTGAAAGATGTGGGAAGAAGACGTTGGAAAAAAGAAGGATGGAACTGCAGAAACTTGGTATATAGTGGAAAACCAAGAAGCTAAGGTGAAGAGAAATGAGGAATAATGGCCCAGGACTGAGACAGTGAGATAAATGGTGGGGGGGGGGTTCATTTCACTAATTGGTTTCGGACATACCTGTTAGAATGTGATATGCAAATCTCATTTACAGTCAAGTGAAAATAAAGATGGGGGCTTAGATGGCTCTGATTTTTAGGAGGAAAAGGTTTTTTTTAAAAAAAAATCTCCTCATCTCTCTCCCCCTCTTGGAGTGTGGTCTTGTGTAAAAGAGAGTAACAGATGTTGAGTGTTTGCAGTTGATTAAAGACAGCACAATGAAATGCACATGAAGCACTGACCTCTCCTGAAATTCCACTAGGACTGCACAGAAGTGATGTTTCCAGCAGCGCTTTTATTTCTCATAGCACGAGGCATTGAACCCAGGGCCTTCACACTGGGCTACCTCCCAAGCCCTCTTTCTTTTTTTTTTTTTTTTTTTTTTTTTTTT
>NW_022900937.1:32998309-33020477 GCF_012274545.1 Fukomys damarensis | reverse complement strand
CCAATCCCCTCTTTTTTTTTTTTTTTTTTTTTTTTTTACTTTGAACTGAGGCCTTTCCAAGTTGCCCAGGCTGGTCTCCAACTTGCAGCCTTCCTGCCTCATCCTCCCAGAGTGCCGGGATTACAGGCATGTGCCACAATGGCAGCAGCATTTTGAGAGCAGCAGGAAGCAAATGCAAGATGACTGACCGAGAGACCCAGGAGCAGCCGCTGAACAGCACTGGGGAGAAGTCAAGGGGCCCCTGCCTCAACTCAGAACCTAGACACCTCCATACTTGGCAGAAACAGCTCCTGGGAGAGCGTGAAGTGGGACTGAGCTGGAGGACAGGAGGGAAGGCTGGACTGGATGGGCCTTAGCTGCCCTCCTCCTTCAGGGATTACTAATAGCAGAGGGTCATTCTTCAGCTTAATATTTCTCCCTCTGTCTTCCCCACATGGCTTGCCCTGAAGCAATGGGTAAAACAATCTTCTTTTCAGTAATTATTTATCAAGTGATTCATTCTGAAGGTACTTCTGTAGCAAAGATATGATGCACTTATGATTTTTAAAGTTGCCATAAGGTCCTCAGTGCCTATCAGTTTACCAACTAGGATCTGGTACAGAGAAAGGCTCAGGAACATGCCAAGGACAGGTAGGTGACACAGGAGAGAGCTGGTGTCCGTGAGACAGCATGTGCCCCACTCTTCACTGGGCACTACACTGAATCTGGCTCTCACGGACCCAGAAGGCACCCACAAATTTGGTTGTTTTTTTTTTTTTTACACTGAGTTTATTGATACTTTTTAAATATACAGTGCAGTTACATTCATCATTGGGATCTTGTACCTTTTCATGACAGATCTCGGTTCTCATTTTCACCCCATTCCCCTGCCCTCACTTCACCCCTTCCACCCTCCCCTATTTACCAAGACTTTGTTTCCATAAAGCAGAATTTTTTAAAGTAGAAAAAGAAACATGCTTCAAATAACCAGAGGTTATCTAGAAATTGATATGTGTTGAAACTTACATTCTAAAAACTCCCTTGGAGGATCAGAAGGCAAAATAGAAAAAGGTAAAGTAAATTAAAGAGCAAAATAAAAGATAGATAATAGGAAGTGAAGATAGATCTTTTGCAAAAAGGAAGGGGACCAAGACATTGAAAGAAAGGGAGAGACTGAGGGGAGGGAGAGGTAAAAAGAACTGAGATGTAGTATGTACATGCACCATCTCCCCATGAGGAATATGATCATTAGATACTGTGTCCTGGGCTAATAAAAAAAGAAGAAAAGGTAAAATAAATTTTGATTGGAAAACAGAAGGTAAAATAAGGAGAAATAAGAAAAGTTAGAGGATTTTTCTGGTAGAACCACAGTGTGAATGATACAAGTTCCAAAAAGCACACAGAAGACAGGAAAGGAGAGGAGGGGAGGGGAGGAGACAGGAGAGGAGAGGAGGGTAAAGACAAAGGAAGGGAAGGGAAGGGATGATAAATGAAAAGCAAACAAAAGAAAGCAAAGAAGAAAATACCCTGAGAGGTCCCAGAGCACCCACCTGGGGATGAAGGCAGATCCACAACCCTTCCCACCCTGAAGAGATTTCAAAATATGAGAAGCAAAGAGAAAATCCTAATAACTCTGGATATGAGGTCCAGGGGAAGGGTTCCCTAAACTGAACATTCTCAAGAGACAGAAGAGAAGGGAATGAGTGATGTGCCTTCAAACATCTAAGGGAGAATTATCTCCAATTTAGATTTCTTTACTCAAGTATTCATCGAGTATCAAGTAAAATTAGATGTTTTAACATTTGGAAAACATTAAAACGCACATTCACCTGAGATCATTTCCTTAAGAAGCTGTAGGTTGATGTCTTCCACCAAAAAGAGGAAGTAAACCAGAGGAAGACAAGGATGAGGGGTGGGGCCCTGGTGATGACCAAGGGAAACCCCATCTTGGCCTCAGAAAGCCCCCTTGTGACTCTGGGCCTGTGTCCCCTCACAGTGAGAAATGATGGCTTCATGGGAGAGGGGCTGGGGAAAAATCATGATAAGGATGTAGTGAAGTGTTGCCCACATGCACTACCAGCCATGTGTGGGTCAGATACTCAGTATAACCTGAAGTCCCTCTTTGGTCCCTGCCCTTGATCACCTGAAAGTGGGGTCCCTGTGAATGAGGAAACCTTCATTTCCAGCCTAATACACTCTTGGACAAAACCAAGAGGAAATCTCAACCCAACATGTCATGAGGCCCTCAGCCCTCAAGCTTTCCAGAAAATGCTTTCCAGAACATTCTCCATGACTGAAACATGACTGAACATTCTCTTTCTGACTGAAAAGTCAGAAATGATAGCTTTTAAGTACTCACCTATTGAACAATGCACTTTGACTTTTTTTTAGTCTTTTTAGTCATGACAGTAGAACGCCCAGAGTGATGTCTGCTACACCTGTGCCGGGCAGGCCTTTGGCACATAGGTGTAAACGTGCACCAGTGTGGACATCACCATCAGACTCTGCAGCTGGACGTTGCCACATGGGCACCCAAGGCAGAAAACCCTGGTGGCTGAGGAGCACTGGTGCCCATGGTGTCACCTTCCAGGAGATGCATACCCAAGGGCTCTGTGGATGCTGCAAGGTTTGGCTGCTTCATTGTTCTGTTAACAATGGTGCTAAAAATCACTGCTTCAATTTCCATGTTTTAAATGGGTGAAATAAATATATTTTTTATTATGAACAGGCTCCAACTGGGACTCTAATTTCTGGTGTCCTGGTGGCCTGTGCTTCAAGCTGAGATACAGCACCCCTCAGTCATCCATCCTTCAGCCACTGTGGCCACATGGCCCGTCTGCAGGGTTGGTATTTTTATAGCAAGGCTTTGTGCTGTTTAATACAGAAATTCCTGGCCAACTGAGGAGCATAAGGAACCCTGATAATGAAACGCAGACTATGCCCCCCCCATTTTCTATTCCAGCTCTCCAAGGTCAGTCACGTGATCAAAATTCTTGAATTGCTGATTACTAATTCTCTGATACTTTTAAATGTTAAAAGGAAAGATAATACAAAGTGAAAAATATGTACGAAGTAGCTTTTTTCATATATCGTAATAAAAATGACCTCAGTTGTATTACATTCCATATGGAGATGAACTGTATTGATAGATATCTGCCTGGAGTATTCTTTTCTACCTTATCATTTGGAAATAAAGTTGAAAAGGTACACAGGAAGGGAAGGAGAGAGAAAAAGAGGAAGGTAAAAGGAAGGAAGGTAAGAAAGAAGGGGAAAGAAAAGAAAGAAAATAAATCTGGCTTTATACTCAAATGCAAAAATCTCAAACAGAAGGTCATTTTACATCTATTTTTATTACAACATACATTATTAAATTTTAAACTATCTCATAATATACATGAGTCTATAAACATGCAGTAATTGATCATTCTTGAATTTGGAGACAAATAAAGTTGTTTATTGATTGCATAACTAATTTAAAGTAAACTGAACACTCATCCGTATTACAGGAGAAAGAAAACTTTTTCATTCATCATGAATATTAATAAGGTTAAAATTAATCTTATAATACTACCATTAATAATTCAGTGATCTAAAACTACCATTTACTTGAAATCACTCCTTACCATATCCTGGGTTAAAATGAAGAAATAGAAAAGAGGTTCACAAGACTTTGGTCCCTGCTCTTGATCACCTGATAGTGGGTGCCTGTGAATGAGGAAACCTGCACTTCCAGTCTAGTAGAATGCACCCTGGGACGGCCAAGAGGAAATCCCAACCTAACATGTCGTGCAGCCCTCAAGCTTTCCAGAAAATTCTTTCCAGACATTCTCTGATTCCAGAACATTCTCCATGCTTTCAGTCAAAAATGATAGCTTTTAAGTATTCACCTATAGAACAATGTGCTTTGACTTTTTTTTAAGTCTTCATATATTTTTTTATTTTGTAACTGCAATAATTCTGGAAGGTAAAAAGGCTAAGAGGAAATGACCATTATCCAGACTTTGAGGAAGAAATTTCATTTGAGAGCCATTGTGTGTGGTCGTTCATAATGGGCCTCCAGGATGGGCGCTGAGAGAATTGTTCAGCAGGCAGCAAGCCGGAAGCTTCAAGTTCCCCACCCGACTGGAGTAGCTGGGAGTGGCTTGCGTAATTACGTCATCGACAGGCGCCCTGGCTCCATGGTTCTGTGACTCTACCCCGTGAAAGCGACATGTATGTGTCTGTCTGAGACACACACTTGGTAAGGAGCAGCTAGGGCGCCTGAAGGGCGTTAAGCCCAAAGCCACCACTCGGGGCTTTTCGGTCCACCTCTCAGAAATGACTATCGTGACAGGGTAGCTCAGAGCAGAGGGTAGCATCGGCCATGGTGGCTGCTCACGCTGCCACACGCCAAGGGGGTGAGGGGGCTTCATGGCTGTGAAGTGGCCTTGGCTTCGTGGGAGCCGCCCAGGAGCCACGGCGCGGTGGCCTGAGGGTCGCAAAAGGAGCCTCGCATGGGAAATGAAAGGGCAGTTGTGGGCTTCCTGCTCCTTGGCTATGTGCATGAAGGAAGCTCACTCCAAATAAACCTGTCATTCCACTCAAAAAGTTCTGTCTGGTAGGTGCTGCCACTCTAATGAAGAATGTGTCTTCCTCTGGACAACTGTCAAGGAACTGGTGTGGCTGCCTGGCTACTGGGGCCTGTGACCCCCCCAGGCCTCCTCCCCACCACCTTCTGTAGATGGTGAAGAGTAGGAAACAGACTTTTTCCAAACGATGCCGGGCCATAGGATGGACTTGTGGAACCCTGTAAGAAGCTTACAGGATTCCCAGAAGTATGAGACATTGCATAAGTCAAATTAATGACATTTGTGACAACAAAATATTATGATATCTTAACACAGTGTTGGTGATATGGCAGACAGAGCAGTTTTGATCATTAGTGTCCAATCCAACTAATGCATCCTCAATCATCTCTTTTGCTTTATGTTGTTTCATTTATAAAATTTGTTTAAATCTGTATCTTTAGTGATACTTGTATGATAAGAGTCAACATGTATTTTCATAAAAATACCACACTGAACACCAGCCAAACTGTTTTTTGTCAATTTTTAAGGAGCATTATGGAGCATATTCAAAAGAACTGTGCCCGTAAAGTCTTAACCATAGAAATTTATACATAAACCCACTTCAAACACTACATTTGGAAGCTGCCTTATACCTCTAACAAAGGAAAGTTTAAATTATTGCTTAAAATGTTCTTTTCTCTTCCTTTTAAATTAAGAAATAATGTGTTTTTATACAGTCTCTTAGGTGGAAATGACCAAAGCTTATTTGCTGTCTTTTGAACTGCAAAGAACAAAAATAAAATGCATATGACACCCCCTGATATTAGCTTGAACAGATGCCTTTCTTGTGTCTCTCCAATCAGCCTGTTTCACAGTCTTGATGCTTTTTATTTAGAGTCAATCACAAAAATAACTCACCACATTCTGTAAGAATATGCTTACAGTTTTGTGTAACTTTTACATGAATAATTGAAGTCATTTTCTAAAGGGTTGTTCTGGGGGGAATCGTTTATCAGGGCAGGTCCCCTCACCCTGCTGGTCTCCCTGCTGTCCCGTCACTCAGCCTGGTGATTTTCCTGCCACTCCAAGTGCATTAGAAACCTGCCCTCTTCCCAAGGACCACATCCCTCATGTGGGGGTTTGGGTTTCTGGTGAATATCAGCCTCATTATTCTGCCTTTTTCTTCTTCTTCTCTAGAGTGACCACATCTGGCAGAAAAGGAAAAAATGTAGTTATTGAATCCAGTCCAGTGTTTGTATCTCTCACATTATCAACAAAAGTAGTCAAGAAAGGTTCTGGAGGCCCCATGAACACATGGATATAGAAGGAGCCACATGAAGGTAAGGAGTCTGTTGTCTTTTTCATGCTTTACCTGCAGACAAATGTATATTTACCTAAACCTTTACCTGCTGTTTTAAGGAAACATAAAAACAGGTTTGTCAGTGATGGGGTTCTGATTTGCTAGAAGGCACTACATCCCCTAATTTTGGTGAATAACCCCAACAGAATGTGCCATCACTGCTGGAAGTGGCCTCCAGGAGCCCCTCTGGCCAAGCCCTGACATGACCAAGGTAACTTCATGATGTGTTACCATGCCTGTGCACCCTTGGCACAAAAGCACAGAGTTCCACAAGAGTTGGGCCTCTGTGTCCACTCTGAGTTCTACTCAGTTGCATTTCCTGCTTAACGCAATTGAGCAGGTCTGTGACAAGGGCCTCCTTCATGGAACAGGGGTCTCGAGAGCTGCCATTCATCACCTGGACACTCAGGGCAACCATGTGCAGTGACAGCCACGCTCTTCCCAAAGCTTCAAGTTGTAGCTAAATTTCTTTTATGTAAAAAAAAAAAGTACGTGTGAAACATGCATAACATTAAGTTTAGCACTTCACCATGTTTAAGTGTACAGCTAGTGGCGTGAAACACTCGCACACAGTTGTGTAATCATCACCACCATCTATTTCCAGAAATTCTCTCATCTTCCACAGCCTCACCTCTTACCCATTTATCAGCAGCTCTGCCCTGACCCCCGTCTGGCCCCTGGCTACCACCTTCTCCTTTCTGACTGTGCGGATCTGACTGCTACCGGCACTTGGTAGGAGTAGAATCAGTGTGTTTGTTCTTTGGCCACTGGGCTGTTTTCTGATCATGCACCTTCAAGGTTTAGCCATGTTATAGCATGGCCCGGAACTTTGTCCCTCCCTTTAAAGCCCAATAGTATCTAGCTGCACATCAAGGGACATGAGTGTTGCTTCCATATTTTAGTTATTGTGAATAATGCTGCTCTGAACTTGGGTAGAGACAAGCAGGTTTAAATCTTTGCTTGTGAACCTTCTGTTATATACCCATGAGGAGAATTTACCCTGCCATTTCCCAGTGGCCACAGCATTTTACATCCTCACCAACAGTGCCCAAAGGTTCTAATTTCCCCTCATCTAGGCTAACACCTGCTGTTTTCTGTGTGTGTGTGTGTGTGTGTGTGTGTGTAGTGGGGTACATATGTATGTTTGAACATAGCCATCATAACGGGTGTGAAATAGTTTCCCATTGTGATTTTTATTTGCATTTCTCTAAAGATTATTGATGCATGTTTATCTTCATAAAAATATCTATTTAAGTCCTTTAACTTCATCAGATTTTTGTTGTTGGTTGTGTTGTTGAACTGTACAAACTCTTTATATATTCTGGCTGTGGACCCTCTATCACATACATGATTTGCAAATATTCTGTCCTATTTCATGGTTGGTTTCCATTCTGTAAATAATGTCCTTTGATGCATAGCAGTTTTTGTTTTAATTTTTAGGGAGCCCAACTTTTTTTCTTTTGTTACTTATGTTTTTGGTTTCATATCTAAGAAATTGTCACATACAGTGTTGTCAAGCTTTTCCTCTGCCTTTTGTTCTGAAAGATTTTGATAGTTTTATCTCTTACATTCAAGTCAATGGTCCATGTGGAGTTAATTTTAGTACAGATTTAAGAAAAAGGTCAAAAGTTGGGTGTTGTGATGTAAGCCCATAGTCCCAGGCTGAGGCAGGAGGATCCCTGTGAGTTTGAGGCCAGCCTGGGCTACACAGTGAGTTCAAGGCTAGCTTAGACTACATAGAAAGACCCTGCCTCAAAACACAAACCAAAAAAACCCATGGCTACATTATGTCTCTGTCTATCCAATTCCATTGATGTGTGTATTTGTCTTTATGCCATTGTCACAATGTGTTGATTTAGTGTAACTCTGTGGTGAGTTTCAAAATCAGAAAGTGTGAAATCACTAGCTTTACTCTTTTGCAGTATCGCTTCCAGTTTACGGAGGTCTCAAGATTTCATATGAATTTTAGGATAGATTCTTCTATCTCTACAAGAAGACTCCCTTGAAATTTTTATCAGGATTACGTTGACTCTGTAGATCACATGACTTGAGTTTCTTAGTAGATGGAAATAGAAGTTTTCATTCTTTCTAGTAATGGATTTCCTTGTGTCATTTGAGTGTGCACTTTGAATGGATTTAGATACCTCCTTTTTTTCGGTTTGAAAAGAAATTCAGGTCTTTATCGTGAAGTTTTTTTGAGCCTAGTATGGTGAACAATAAGCAAGACTAAATGTATGAGAACATTCAATGGAAGTTTGCCAAAACCTTCCCTGATGATGAAGGTGCTGTTTCAGTTTGGTTTCTTGAACTTCAGCATCTTGAAGGCTCTTATACGACAGCAGCACTTCCTGAGTTGGGAGCCAGTGGTGGTAGGAGAGTGCTGTATGATCTTTGCCCAAGTGAACCCTTCCTGGCTCCCAGGAGAGAACAGATGTGGACACATAGGTGCTGTGTGGTGCCCTCCAAGACCATGGTCAGCACCAGCCACCTCAAGAGGCTGAGAATGACTCATCAGCCTGGTGGGATCATTTCCATATAGTCAACTGCACACGCGTGCCAGGCCTATGTTAACTCCTCCCAGGGTCGGAGGTCAGTGTAGGGAAGGCTGAGTGCTGTTTGAGCAACCTTGCAGGCTATCATTAGCACAGAAACACCAGCATGTCCTGCCCCAGCCCTGTGTACTGTGGCAAGAGGTCTAGCTTACCTCCAGATAGGGAGGAAGGGAAGATCCCGTGGGAAGTCCAGATTCAGCACAAACCATTAATTCCAAGTTGCCTTTAAATTCCAGCCGTGAACCAAGCTTTAGAAACATATGCAAGAGTTAGCCTCAGAAATGGCAGGACAGAAAATAGCCCAGGTGAGAAAGCTGCTGCTCCCTGAGCTGGCTCCCATCCAGTGCCGTGGGTGGGAGTGTGTTTAGCACCTTCCTGTCTCCTCATTCTCTCAAGCAGGTTGAACAGACCTTGGTGCCTGGGGCTCTTCTAGTCTCTGTGGATATAAAAGCAAGTGAGGCAAGGCCAGGGCCTCAAGGAACTTGCCAGCTCTGGCACAGGAGGTTTGGCAAGACCAGGAGGACCCAGAGGTGGGCACCTGCCTTGGTGCCACCTGTCCTATTCCACCCTCTCTGCAGGTTCAGGCATGCTTGCTGGCCACATCAGGAGCTGGGTCGCAGCCCATTGCATTCACAGAGGTCTGTGCGGGACACTGGGACACAGGCACATAATGGTACATGGTTCTGTCCTGCCCCATTAGATACAGCATAGGACAGAGTGTTCCACTTTACGAATTTGTGTGCCTTTATTTTTTGAGGGGAACAGGGTCTTGCTATGTAGTTCAGACTGTCCTTGAACTCACTATGTGACCCAGATTGGCCTCAAACTCAAGGAGACCCTCGCGCCTCAGCCTCCCAAGTGCTAGGATTACAGATGTGTAGCACTGTGCCTTGCTTAGCATTAACAAGGACTTTGGGGTCTGTGCTTATTCAAGAAATGAAAGCCATAGAACAAGCTTGAGATGGAGGGCATTTTTCTGTCCTCCTTTGTCCCAATTAGCCATCGTGATTGCTGAGCCCCAAATACCTGTGACTCTTCTGCAGCTGGCCCTCTAGGAAATCCAATTTCCCCAAATTGGAGCCCAAAGAGAAAATCATGCTGTGCATCCCATTTCCATGCTAAAGCCCTCACCAAAAATAAAATCAATATCTGCTTCCCCAAAACCAGCGTGAGTGGCATTCTAAGTGGTGACTATTTTCAAGAAAAGTGGATCAGTGTCCAGAGGGAGAAATCTCCTGAAATAGGGCCAACTCTATAAATCTGTGTTCTCTGACCCTTTGGAAAAATGCACTTAAAAAGAGCTGACCACGTCATTAGATTCAGCCCTGCACTGCCCACAACCTTTATCTTTGGGCAAATCCCTTTGAAGTCTTGAGTCTCTTTTTCTATAAAGTAGGGATAAATGGGCTGTGAAAGGTCAAATGCAATGCAGTCCATGAACCCAGTGTAGACTACAAATGATGAGGAGAGTGGCTGAACACTATTATGTGTGCACCGGGTACCAGGCCTTTCCATTTCTACTTCCTCCCTCCCGCTCTCCAAGCCCTATGAAGCTACTACTTTTCCTATTCGTGTTTTTACCCATAACTCATCGTAATGGAAACCAATGGACAGAGAAGTCAGATAATGTGTCTCACATTATACAGTTAGTAAGTAGCTCTGACAGTATCAACTCTAGGCAGACAATCTGACTTGGGACTAACTGCTGACTATATGGGGAGCCCACACCATCCCCACGGAGCTGTCCACAGATGTTACACTCCTGTCTACTCCCTAATGTGCACAATGGTATTATTTGTGTGCGTGTAAAACCTATTGTGTTACATACACAGAGAAATTGCGAAACCACTCGCTTGCTGCTAAATCAAATTATTTCACTTAGCAGCGCAATGCTAGAAACACAACTCTGAAGTTTGTTGATTTCACGCATCTTTGCCTCAAAAAGAGCCAAGGAATTGCACATTGGGCACCCTCAAAAATCACCCATAAGTTATGCAAAAATGCTTTTCAGCCTTTTCCACACTGATTCATTTGTATTTCTTTAATAATAATTTGTATTATTTCATCAACCTCTATTATCATGATACTTGTGATGTCATCAAATAGTGTGGAGGGTTAAAAAATCAATAAAACTGAGCTCTGAGTTTTCCGGGATGTAGGTTAAGAAGAAATTGTATTTCTCTTGACGTCCATTATCGAAGTCATGGACCACCACTCCTTCAGAAGGTAGGGTAACAGATTGCCGACCCCTGTCCTCCTGCGGGGAGCGTGGCGAAACATGCTCATCACTGACTTTCTTTCCTCCCAGGAGAGGACAATTACCCGCAGCCAGTGGGCATGCAGATTAAAGCAGAACCAGGAAGCCCGAGAGGTAGTCTGAGACCATAGCTCAATGGGCAGCTCACACCCAGGGGTGGTCATGTATTTTAGAGGATTTAGGTAGCACAAGTCCACCTGGGGACAGGAGGCAGGAGACCATGATGGCAGACTCACTTCTCTGCTGAGGGTCCTGGGAAATGTGTAGAAGGAAATGTGTGAGTTCCTTTGGTGTGCGGGTCACACAACTGAGCCCATCACAGGTGACAGAGCCAGGGACTCTGAGGTGCTACTTCCTTGCCTCACCTGGCCTCACAGAAGCTTCAGGCAGTTGTGCGGGCTTCCCACGTAAGACCATCGGAACACAAGGTCTTTCCTCCCTGTCCTTGGTATAGAGCTAGGGAACCTCAAACTTACCACAGAAAGCCCACATTTTGCTGAAACCACACATTCAAATTCAGAGAAAGGGCAAGCCGCAGTATCTGCACCCAGCTGCTTCAGAACTGTTTCACAAGTTCAGCTTTTAGGGTCCATGGGCAGGTGTCGGCGCTGTCCCCAAGACAACCAGTGCCTGTTGTTTGGGACATCATACGACATAGCATACATTTCCCACAAGAAGAACAGCAGAAGTGCTTGTCAGAGTGGGTGAGAGTGGGTGTGGTCATTGCCTTGGTGCTGGGCCTCTGCCTTCCACGGGCCCCAGGCTGAGCTCTGTCACATGCCACCATGCACTCTGGATGCCCCACATCTTGGAAAATGCCTTGGGGACACATTTTTAGGGGAAGTATTTGTTGAGATGTGCATCAGAGCACACAGGCTTTACTGGGAAATGGCCACGGTGGTTAAGCTAAGTATAAACTTAATATTTCCTCCTTAATCATAGTCTGCATCCTTTCTTCGGGTCTTAATTTTTGTTTGACAGAAAGATTGGGGACCATCTTGCTCATACAGATCTACTTTGTTATTATGTTTGGAGAAGCATTAACCTACTGAAAGGGCTGGTAACATTATCTTTTTCAGCTTTTCATAGTTAAACTTCTTTGTCTGCAGATGTCAATAGCTCCCTTTCCATGTAGGTAGCCAAAATTTTATCAGAAAACAAGCTGAGGCATTGAACTGTTAAATTCCCCACCAAAAAATAGAAACTGGTAAGTTGTTTTAATGTGCTAGGCCTTGCGCAATATTTCTGCCAAGGATACTCGTGGCTTTTGATGAATAGCCTTCATTGTCCCTCCTAAAAGAGGATTTTCGTGTCGTCACATTCCCTGGAAGGTTCTAGAATGGTGTTTGGAGGTGCATAGTTGGGGAGATTATCCTCAGGGGTCCTGTTTTCATGGCCTTTCAGATACATCCTAATGTGACCAGGATAAAAATCACACTAACCTTATCTGTCTCCCGGGTGCTTCCACAAATGTGAAAATCCAGTCAGTTCTGTAGCTGGAAATGAAATTTGTCAAAGCATAACAAGCAACTATTTAAGTTGTGAAAGGGGTGTTAAACGTAGATCACATGGAAGTGGAATGATTGAACTCTCCCTACACACCCTGCTATCAAGATGAGGGGGGAAAGATGGCAGTCTTGGTATTGGCTGGTTCTACACTACACACCTAGGCCAGCAAGAGATGGCTTCAGGGGGTAGAGCAGCAATGGGTGGCTTTAGTCACTTACTAACAAAGCAGGTTTAACAAAATTTAGCTAAAAATGGGCAAGGAGCCCCAGATGCCTCTCTGTCGCTGGTAGCCATCAGGTGGGTGACAGTGGCCGTGTGGAGGAGTGACGGTCATTGCTAGCAGTGGGAGTACAACTTCACAAGGGTGTGCCCACTCGAAGTCATTCTACTTCTAGATGCTGTGGCACACATCCGCACACTCAGGAGCAGGCTGTGAGTCCCTAGCTCTCCCGAGACTGCATCAGGGGCCACTGCCAAGCAGGACCTCAGGAAGCACCTGCCATGCCAGCCCTGGCTCTGTGATCTTATGCCAGCCACTTGGTGTCCAGGTGCCTTGGTCTCCTCTTCTGTGTGTCATGGATAATCTTTGCATTTGTAGACCCAAGAAGGTTGCACTTAGGATTGAATATATTTAAATGGCATCTGTCACATAGTAAGTCGTACAGCAAGGTGGCTATTCTTGTAATGTTCATTATCATCTTATTTGTAAGAGCAGGGTTTTCTAAGCAACAGATTTGTCTCTAAGTGTTTCGTTCAATGAATGTTGCTGTGTTCAAGTCCTAGCACATTATAATTCCTTTCGGAGGTGGTTATATGAACCTATGCTATCCTGAGATATATTGTAAGGTAAAGCATCGCAGGGTGCAAGTCTGTGTGTGTAGGGTTATCAGTGCACACTTTAGTACACTGTAGTGTGCTTATTCCTGGATTAGGCTGCAGGAGAAGGAGGTGGGAGAGGCCGACTCCCATGGAGGGAGCTCGGTGTTAGGAGAGAAGGACCTTTTTTTCACCGTCTGCCTTTCTTTGCTTTCCTAGCACTGTGTCCATCCCACATCCAGGTAAAATTTATGTCCATATCCACCAGGTACTCGTGGAGACACCATGTGTAAGCCATAATGCTAAATCCACAAAGGTCCAAAGGCATAGGCTGGCGTGGCTGTGAGGGAGGTAAGGATCCTATGCAGGTTCAGATACATTCCCTAGATTCATTGTCTCAAATAGGGCAGTAGCAGAGGCATGGGGAAGGATAGGCAGGGTGCTGTCATCAGTGGCAGGCCCTTGGAAAGGAGGAAGCTGCCCACACACCTCAAATGCATCTGTGAGAACATGGAGAGAGAATCTCTCACCAGCTTGAGCAAAGGCCCTGGGGCAGAAAGGCATAGCTCCCATCTGAGACAAAGGCAACCTCATTTCTGAGACACCATTCTCTGAGCAGAGAACAAGACAAGTTCAACCATTAGCTACTAGAAACTTGTTTAAGATATTCTGCTTGCTCTCTTAGGAAAAATAAAAAATAATATTAGGAGGGACAGAGTGATCTCCACCCACAGGATGGAGATATTCATTTTATTTCTCGGATGTTTCATGAGCAGGTGGGTGGTTTTGATGGTGATCAGCAGTTACAAAGCCCTTGTCCCCCTATGTGTCCCCTGCAAGGCTCTGCAGGGGTATCTTCCCAGGAACTCTCCCACAGGCCTCTGCACCAGGTCCTGCTGCTTCCCGGCCCTGGGGTTTGGGGGAGGCAGCTCAGCCTAGCGCAGCAGCACCGACCTGCTGGAAGCCTGCCCCAGAAACCGCATCATCCTCATGGTGATGGATGTGCTCATCTCCCGCCGTTTCATGGGAGATTTACACGCATAACTCTCATTAGTGCTAATGGGAGTTGCTTGCATAAATCTTACATGCAGGAAGGTAAGCAGAGAAACCGATTTTCTTTATTTTCCCTAGGTCTTCCTGCCCAGGCTTCATCCCTGCAGTCTGGGCTGGCCCTGGTGTGTCATCAGGCACCTTGCTCTCAAACTTCTCTCTCTCTCTCTCTCTCTCTCTCTCTCTCTCTCTCTCTCTCTTTCTCTCTCTCTCTCTCTCTCTCTCTCTCTCTCTCTCTCTCTCTCTTTCTCTCTCTCTCTCTCTCTGTCTCTCTCTTTCTGTTCATTTACATGGAAATAGACCCTAAATGGGGCTCTGAACTCACATGTTGAAACACCTCCTACTTGGGCCATCAGCCTTGCAAGCACAGATACCCAATTAGTGCGACTGATCCAACAAATTTCCCTGTGTCAGTTGTACCTGCTGTGAATGTCATTCTGTTCGGTGATAATAGGGCTTGCATCCGAAAATAGAGGTGGGGGAGATGGATGGGAACACAGAGTCCTTGTTGTGAGCTGAATTATTTTTACGATGACTACAGATACCAGGTCCTTTTGAAAGTGAGAGGCCAGAGATAGAGCCAGGATTGGGTTTAGGAGCAGGAAGACTGGATGTGTCTCCCACCACCCCTTCCTCAGCCTGTGAAGTGTGTGACCATTTATAATTCCAGTGCCAATGTTCAGGAGACCAGGGTGGTTCTGCAGCAGACACTGAGATGCTAAATAAAAGAAAAGTCTCCACAGGTCTAAGATGGACTGCAGCATATTCAAAGCCTATTGAACAGCTTCGTGTTGTTATTTTGTGTGAATGTCCCCTCCCCATTATTCATCTCATGATCAGAGCTCTTGAGCATCTGTGGTTGCAAGCGGGGAGGGATTGGCAGGGGAGTTTGACTGCATTTAAACTGGCAACACCATGCGTGTGTAGCTGCTGATAAACTGTACCATGACCTTGGGTACCTGACGACTTCCATTCAGACTGAGAGTGGAGAGAGCGGTGTACAGGACCTTAATGTAAACTGTGTGCCAACAGATAGATAGGTGAACATTAACACTGGCTGCTTCCCTTTGGTTGTATTATGCTGGTGGATGTGATTACCATGGTAACAAAGCAGCACTCATCTGAGTGTGTATTGGTCGTCTTTGACACACACCTGACGATTAAGAAGGAGAGGCTTGTCTGGGCTCACAGTTTCAGAGGTTCCGGTCCATGGTCAGTGGGCTGAATTGCTTGTTGGCCTGGGGCCAGGCAGATGCATCTTGGTGCAAGGGTGTGGTGGAGGGAAGAGTGACCACATGGTGTGCACTAACATGATACACTCACTTCCCAATAAACCCATCCACTAGGAGCCCAGCCTGTAGCACATGGGTTTTGGGGATGTCTCAAATTCAAACCACAGTAGAGCCAGACAAGACAAGGCATTAGAAAAATGCATGTATATAAGGGGAACAAAAAAGACAGCGAAACAACCACTTTTAGAATGTCATCTAGAAAGTCAATACTTCATCCGGGGGTTTAGCTCAGTGGCTCCACCGCCTGCCTCACCAGCACAAGGACCCAACTTCAATCCCCAGTACCAAAACAAAACAAAAAACCTTCTGTGCAAAAACAAAACAAATAAAAGAAAGTCAACACTTCAGTGAGTTTCTAAGATGGAAAAAAGGTACCTTTCTGAGCTTTGGGCCTTATTAATCCTTTTTCTTTAAAAAAAAAAAATTAGCATCAACCTGTGTGCACTAAAATGGTAAAGAAAAAAAATGGGTCTTTCTCTTTAATCAGCCATTCTTCTCTGGTCAAAATCTGGTCTGCTTTCTACCAGGGATGAATTGCAAATCAGCATTCACTGTCACTGATGGACAATTTGATCAGCTATGTAAATGCACGGGCGCACCGGCCCCTCACCCAGCCAGCGCCCCAGGCTCCTGCTGGTACAGGTCCTACTCCAGGTGCTGTTGACAGGCAGGGCACAGCACAGGTTTACCCCGCCCCAGCCTCCCTACGGGGAACTTGGAGAGGCAAGGGCAGGCACAGACGGAGGGCACCGGGTGGGAACAAAGTCAGGGGACACTGAGCCTGCAGCTCTGTAGCCAGCAGGAGAGAAGGGAACCGGAGCAGAAGGGCCGGGAGACTTACCCTGTGTCTATGAATGTGGAACAGACGCTTTCTCTCACTTCATCCTCATCTCAAGCATGTACGCATGGTGACAGCTACTCTTCCCACTTCAGACATGAGACCTGTGGAGTGAAGAAACCAGACGTCCTTCCCAAGGACACAGCTTGGATTTAAGAGGAGCCCTCAGACTGTCGCTGCTGCCATGTGTGGCTCTGTAGAATGACCGAGGAGTGGGGGGACAGAGAAGGACAGAGGATGGCGAAGGGACGTGGCAGGAGATGGCCCTGGGCAGGGAAGGAAGCCGCGCTCCCCACAGAGAAAGGGCTGGCCGTGCACAGGAGCAGGGCAGCTCGCTTGAGGCAGCGACAAACAGGAGGGAATGTGGCTTGGGAAGTTCTCTTCTCATCTCTTCCCTTCCCTGATGAAATAGCAAGGTCATCACAGCAGAAGGCATGGCAAAGGGAACCGGTGGGGGGAGAACAGGGATGTGTCAGGTCATCAGGAGGCACCATGGCCCACTGGAGGCCACCACCCTGCTGTGAGGTCACACAGAGCTGACTGGGGTTCTGACACTTTCCTGCAAAGCAGCTCAACATGAGAAACCCCGGGGGCAACTAAGGGGGGTGGTGTGATCAAGACCCTGGAAAGGTCAGGACCCAGGCAGGAAGAAGGGGCCTGAGCGTGCTGTGGGTCAGCAAGGGGACGGCAGGCTCCTTGAGTGACGCGCTGGCCCTAAAGTGGCTGCTTGAAGGATTGCTGGAGTCAGGGACTGGGAGGGAGAATGCCGGCAGACAGGAGTCAGGTCACAGTGAAGTATTTGAGTCAGCAGTGATGAGAGAATGGTGGTTGTATGGCCAGGGTCTCAGCATGACCAGGATAAGCAGCAAATAAACAGTCGAGGATCAAGGATGCACAGTTTGCGAAGGATGGTTACATGGGTGTAGAAATCATCAGGAGCAGTTTGGGGGGCAGTCACTGTGGACTGGGAGCAGAAATGAAGAAGAGTAGGTGGGTGCCTCAGTTTGGGCTACTTTGGGGGTGCCTGGAAGTCTCAGAGGAGCTGAGGGTCAAAGCTGGGGAGTTTTAGAGAAACTCAGGGAGCCTGGCCTGGAAGTTAGGTGCCAGAGTAGCCTCCCAGCTCAGGGCTACAGAGACAGAGTCAGAAAGGACCCATTAGCAAGGAGGTCAGGAAGACCAGGCACGAGGACAGCAGCTGGGACCCAAGAGGTGCCAGCTTTCCGGAGTGCCAAAAAGGAGCAAGAGGGGGTGAGAGTAAGGCTGAAGACACAGAATCTCCCAGGGCACTGACCTGACAACCCCAGGCTGGGACAGACACGGGTCAGGTGCAGGCTGCCGGCCTCCAGATGATTGACAGAGCAGGACTAGCGCTGAGCAGGGGTAGCCTTTCCCATAATTTCCCAGCCCTTTTTAATGTCTGCCAATGGTGACAATCGATAAGAAAATAACAAGCAATTTCACAGGATTTCTGTTGTAATTTAGCACTGATTAAAGGCCATATATTAGAACAAGGCTTCTGGAAAATAAATGGAATTAGTGTGACTAAATTTAATATTTGCAGCCCAGGGACGCTGAGTACAGAAATAATACCCAGAACGTAATCTGCATGCACAAGTTGTGTTTAAACCGTCTGCCGTCTTCACTGTGCTGCAGAGACCATTGTGGGGACTCAGTGCTGCCGGTGTCTTGAAAACAAAACTCTACCAACGCATTGACTTGGGCAAGAGTCATTTGAGAAGACCATCAGAGGTGGAGAGAAGCCCCACAAAACCACTTCTTTGTGAGGGTTTAATACATGCATGACACAAGCGGGATAGAAGGGAGAACAGTTTGACAGCTAGAGAATTTTTGTGCTCAGAGGTCCCGTCTGGGATGGTTAAAGCAGGAGGATCTGGGCATGATGCACCTGCAGATGTCTGACTGCACACCATCTGCTATGCTGCTTGACGGAGGTACCAGGAGCCCCTTCTCTTCTCCCCAGAAAATCCACCAGGAAGCCAGCAGCGTTCGCCTGGGGAGTGAGCAGGGGTGAGAGAGGGAGACCCACAAACACTCTCTGCCCCAAGAGCGGGGACTGGGGGAGAGCAGGGATTGCTCTGATGCTTAGGCATTTGGCAAAAGACGAAACGCAGCTTGGTAAGATGACAAGTAATGACGGCAGGATTCAGTTCACAGTCAGTTGACTTCCAAAGCCCGTAGCCATTCTCTGAGGAGGCTGTGCAGCTGGGGTCCCACAGCAGAGTAGCTTCTCCTTAAGGCTTGAGCTCCAGGAGGGACCATGGCAGGGGAGAGCAGGCTGCCTGCTTCAAAGGAGGAGATCTGAGCTGGATTTTCAGGTGACCTTCACAAACCCCGAAGGTGGCGATTCCTAGTTTTCATCAACTTCCCCTAACAGGAAATCAATGCCGCACAATCCAAATTCTCACCTTTCTTTAAAACTTCCATTTAGTTCAAAATATCAAGTGGCCAGAAACAAACTTATTAACGTATCATTATTAACATACAGTATATCTTATACCCACCCAGTATGTGAAACTTTTGTGAGATAAAACTTCAGATACTTCATAAATTTACATTAATATTATAAGCAAACAGTTTTCCAGAAAAGGCAGTATGATAAAAACCTGTTACTCTTCACCATGACTTTTTGCCTTACTTGACTGTTTCTATTTTTTTCTCTTTCTAAGCATATTGGTTGCTATGGAGATGGTGTCAGCACTGGTAATCTCACAAATGCGATAGAAATAAGTTCATCACTGTTAGGTTTTTCACCTGAAATTAATATAAAGATAGGTAAAACAAAGGAAGATAGCCATTCCCTAAGAGAAAATACTCAGATTTTTCAATAACTTACCCCTAAATAACCAACCTGAAACAACGATCTATTCTTCAGGAATTGACAGAAAATAAGATACCAATATTTATTCCACATTTCTAATTTTTCCTGAAAAGGGGCCAAGAAATTCTTTATTTATAAAATCATATTAATTCTCATCCAGAAAATACAGATTGAAAAATTCTGTTTAGGGCTTTTGTATCCTCTTAATTCAATTTTGATAGGTCACGTGTATCTAGAAATGTATCCATTTCTTCTAGAATGTTTAATTTACTAAGTTTTTCCTTAATGATTCTCTGAATTTCAGTTGCATCTGTAGTCATAAAAAATTTCATTCTTTAATCTCTAATTGTTTTGATTTGCGTCTTCTATCTCTTTATACCATTAGTTTTAGCTTGGATCTCTGTTATTTCCTTCCTTCCACTGGATTTGAGTTTGGTTTGCTCTTATTTGGCTAATACCTTAAAATGTATCATTGGATTATATATTTGATCACTCTGATTTTCTAATGTGGGCACTCAGAGCTATAAATGTCCCTCTTGTGTTAGTTACTTTTCTCTCATTTCTGAGACAAAATACCCAGCACCCAAAGTTAAAGGGGGAAAGGTTTGTTTGGCTTACAGTTCTTATCAGTCCATAATCGGCTGGCCCCAGAGCAGGCTAGCTGAGGAGCAACAGATCATGGCAGTAGAAAACAGTAAAAGCAGCAAGAGGGTTTAGCAGTATCTTTCTGTCACTTTAATCTTATTCAGACTACAGGGATTAGAGAGGAGCCAAACCAGCCACTCATGTGTAGTGATTTAGTAATCACACGCCCTGAATCCCAGCATCACACTCTAGATTCAACCACCTCCAAAATAACCCCACCTCATTCTCATGAGGATTTTGGGGCCACCTAAACATAAACCATCATACCTCTTAAGACCCTTCATTGTGTTCCTCAAATTCTGGTGTGTTGTGTTTTCATTTTCATTTAATTCTAAATCCTCCTTCCCAGATTTCTTTAATGACATGTTGACTTTTCAAAAGTACATTGTTTAATCCCCGGGTGTTTGTATACTTCCTGTGGTTTCTGTTGTTTTTATTTCTAGTTAAATTGCATTATAACCTGGTAAAATTCATTGATTATGTCGATTTTCTTGTATTTGTTGACACTTACTTTGTGGGCTAACTTATAGTCTGTTTTGGAGAGAGTTCCATGAGCTGCTAAAAATTAATGTGTATGCCACTGTGGTTCAATGGAACACTTTAGATATCTGTTAGATCCATTTGATCTGTAGTGTAGTTTAACTCTGATGTTTCTTTCTTGGTTTGTTTGTTTGTGTGTTTGGTCTGGATGGCCTCTTTTATAGTTTGATTGAAGTCTGTCTGCCTCTTTATGTCAAGTAGTGTTTGTTTTATGAGATTGAGTGTGCCAACTGTAGATGCATATAATTTTCTAGCATTATATCTTCCTAGTGGATTGTTACCTTTACCAATATATAGTAATTATTGTGGCTTTTGACTGGTTTTGATATGAAGTTGCTCAGTTGGATGTAAGTGTATCAACTCTTGCTTGTTTTCAGATTTCAGTTGTTTGGGGAATGATTTTTAATCTTTTCAATCTTTGCATGTCTTTATGGGTGAAGTATGTATTCAACATTTATTTGGATTTTGCTTCTTAGTCCGATTTGTCAGTCTTTGTCTCTAAGTTGGGTAACTTAGACCATTTTCTTTCAGGTTTATTATTGAAAGGTATGTACTAATTTCTGCCATTATGTTATTTATTTGATTCTTTCCTAGTGCTCTTTTGTTTGTCTACTCTTATTCTATGTGTCCAGTTCTTTTAAGAATCTTTTGTAATTCTGGCTTAGTGGTCATAATTCCTTCAGTTTCTGCTTACCTTGGAAGTTCTTTTCTCCTTCAACTCTGAAGAATACCATTGCTGGCTAGAGTAATCTAGGTTGGCAGTTTGTTTGTTTGTTTTTTCAAGAATTGAAATACATCACTATAGGCCCTCCTGGTCTTTAGAGTTCTTGCATAGAAATCTGCACTTATTCTGAAGGGGTTTCCATTATAAATGATTTGACATGTCTCTCTTATAATTTTAATATTCTTTGCTCTGAATTTTTGGCAAATTAACTATAAGCTAGTCGTGGTCTGCTTGGAGTTCTAAAGGCCTCAAGTAGCTGAGTGTTCACTTCATTCCCAATATTTGGTAAATTTTCTGCTATTATTTCACTGGATATGTTCTCCATGCCATTAGCTTGCATCACAAACTTCTTCCTCAAGGCCTGTAGCTTCTAAAGTCTGGTCTTTTAATAGATTCATAGATTTTCTTTTCCTTGTTACCATTTGAATATTGTATACCATTCACTTTGTCTTCAAGCCCCGGTGTTTTCTTCAGCTTGATCTATACTATTGGTGGGGCTTTGCACTGAAATTTTATTTGGCTTATTGAGCAATTGATTTCTAATATTTCTGCTTGTTTTTTCAGAATCTCTTTTTTATTAAAATTTTTTAATATCCCACTTTTTTTCTTATTTCATTCAGTTATGCATCTGTATCTTCTTTGAGTTTATTGACTATTTTTATAATCATTCTTTTGAATTCTTTGTCATATTTTCTCCTCTTTGTCATCATTGGGATCAATTACTCTGAAAGCATTAACTTTTGGAGGGGTCACATTGCCTTCTTTTTTTTTCTTATTCTTAAGTTTCTACACTGCAGTTTGTACATATTCAGAATGCTGTTCTTTTACACATTTTTGTGAAGACCTAAGCGAGCAAGTTTCTCTGTATGCTAGGTGTCATGGTATCAGCCTGTTGTATAGTTGGAGTTTACTTCTAAGTGGATTTCACTATGTAATGTATTTTTCCCATGGAAAAACTATAGATATCATTATTACTGATTGGTCTATAGCAAGTTCAAACTCAGGTTAGGAAACATTAGTTCAGGGTACAGTCACTAGATAAGGGTGGCACATAGTTGTAATATGTACCTGTTCAGGATAGAGTCTGCCAAGAAGAAAGAGATAAGGGAGACATGTACTTGGAGTGGGCATCAGTTCAAGACAGGGTTGGCCAAGAAGGAATTTGCTTGGGCTAAAAAAAAAAAACAAAAAAAAAAAAAAAAAAAAAAAAAAAAAAACAC
>NW_022900937.1:32969071-32997939 GCF_012274545.1 Fukomys damarensis | reverse complement strand
AAAAAAAAAAAAAAAAAAAAAAAAAAAAAAAAAAAGTAATAAAACTGTTCACAGCCAACATTATCCTAGACTGGTGTCCCACCTGTCTGTTAACCATTTTATTTTTCTGTCTCAGGACAAGCCAAATAGAAAACCCATCAACATAGCACCCATAACCACAAGTAGAGAAGGAGGCAAAGACAGCATGCAATATGCTAAAGAATGAAAATTAATAAAACAAAACCTAACAAAATGACCAAGAAAAAATGGAAAAGTGATGTAAAAAAGAGGAAAGAAAGATGTAAAACAAAGGGGGGGATCAATTGGCAAGAAAAGAAGATACAGCCTAAAACCCCATGAAAGAATAGAACAACATGAAACCTTGAAGTAAATGAAAGGAAAAATAGTGAGAATTATAAAATAAAAGAATTTTTCAAAATATAGATGATTAAAAATTGGATACACAAAGAAAAGGGGGTGAGAAAAATAATAAAACAAAAAATAAAAACTGAAACAGAGCTCATCCAAAATTTCTGTAGATTCGGATTGAAGGAGCAGAGCCAGCCAGGCATGAGTGGATCGGGGGAAGAGACTGCAGGCTGCTTGCTTCCTCTGGGTTTTGTCAGCCCATTCATGGCATTTTTCAGGGCTTAGCACGTGGGTCCTCACTGGACAGGCTGAGAAGATTTTGACTGCGCCCTGAAGGGTGTGTTCTTGGGAGGGCGTCCCTGTGCGACTCAAGGGTGGTGGCAGCAGGGTTCTTGTCCCCGACCCAGCCTCAGAGGGGCCTGGAGTGCACATTCATTCTGCCTCCTCTGTCTGGTGCTCAGCGCATGACCAATGACTCAGTGAGCCCTTTTTCGAGATCTATACTCTGGGCAGCCTCTAGTCCACACAGGCTGGCATTCAGTCTCTCCCTGGGACTTGGGTCTGCAGGCCTGGCATGAAGCTGCTCACCCACCTCAGCACCTGCTTCTCAGTGCCATCCTAAACATGTGAATTCTCGGCCCAGGTGAATCTAAATGGTGCACCCACATGGCATGGAAGACATCAGTGCAGCCACTGAGTTCTGCCTGGACAGGTAGCCATAAGGCCAAATCTCTGTACCATCCCTATCAGGGGCTCATTGTACTGCTTTCACTCCTAGGTGCCCAGGCCTCGGCCATCTGTACTGTCCACCTCCTCTGCGGTGTAGCCACTCTCCCTATGGCTCAAACTGCCCCAAGCTTCTGTTTCACAGTCCCCTCAGCCAGGACTGTCTCCTGTGGCCTTCTCCTGCCCAGTCAGTGTTCTAGGACATCCACCAAGCCTTCTAATTGTGATCACTCCAAGCCTCCACTTCTTCTGGAGATTAGTCCCCAGGAATAGGACCCTCACAAGCTGGCTCCTGATTGTACCCTCTGAGAGTTTACCCAGTCCAGTGTCAGCCTGCGTGGATGGAGTTACTCTCAGACCAAATCCCCCAGCTTGGATAAAAGCTTGTATGGATCCTGGCTTTCCCCACAGATAGGACCACCAGCCCGCATGTGATACCCAAGATTGCATGCATGCATTGGCCACTTACCTCACACTCCTGACACCACGTTCCCTGGCCCAACTGGGGAGCAGGGATTGAAGTTATGAATACCTCCGCACCCTTCTCTGCTTTGTTTTTACTGATTTCCATGCTTTTAGGTCTCCTTTTATTTCTCTCTGGGTTCCCAGAACCTTTCCTGACTTTCACTGAATGGAAATAGTTTCTCTATTGTTGGAGTAACTTCTCAGTCACAGAGTCCCTCAAACGTTATTTTAAGTCCCATGCTTTTTTTTTTCTCTGCTTATTTCTCACATCTATAGCTGCATAGCTACCTCTCTTTGCAAAAGTGAGTAAGAATTGTCTTGGTGGTCACAGCATGAAAAAGTGAAGGCAGGAGGGTATTTGGTGGTAGGAACAACTAGGATATATGATCAAACTAACATGGTGCCCTGACATACACAGGCAGGCAGGGAAGACAGACGTGGCCAGTAGAGGGATGCCAGAGAGTGTGCACGGACAAATCACTGAGGAGTTATCACAAGCTGGATGGAGACAGAGAGGGAACCAGTGTGAAAGCCTGATGCCTGGCTTAATGTCATACCTGATGGGCCCACTGACAGGTGATGAAGGATAAGACAAGGTCACTGTAGACAAGGTGAGATTCTCCTCCACCAAAGACAAACTTCAAGATTGCATCATTAATCATAGATTAAACGGCATCTCAAAACTCTTATCTAAATTAAGGTACAATAAAATGATAGGTAGCAAAAAGGGTACATATTCTACTACAGTAAATCTGACACAGGGAAGATCATTCCAATATTCCCATAAGAGATGGACATGTTATGAAATAATATTAGTTAACTCAACAAACATAACAATGCCCTCCTACTCCCTGTACTCAGTAAGCATTGACTGTTTGAATGTTCATACAAATGCTATGTGGAATGTGGAGTTCACTAAGACACAACCCCTTCTTTCTGGGAATTAATAATGTAGTAAGCAGTGCAAGGCAAGCACAAAATAAATATTATTTAAGGATGTCTGGAATCAGCTGAGGGTGGAGAGAAGTCGAGTGAAGTGGAGTTCAGCCACACCAGTATTATTTTTAATCATCTGAACCCAATTCCTATTCATCCTACACAAGTGAACCCTCACTGTAACTGGAGAAAGAAGAACTTTCAACCCTAAATTTTAGGAAAGACATTATCTGGGTGCTGTCCCAAGCGACAGAGACTTGATGGGAAACAACATGGATACAGTCCCAGTTATCATGCAACTTAGTCTAGAGGGGCAGATGGCAGAAACCTAGAAATGCACACAGAAGACAATGGCAGGCTGCATAAAGTTGGAGTAGCAAAGTGCAGACTGAGAAAAATACTAGCAATCGCAGATCCAGTCTTAAGTGAGGTGATGTGGAAATGCTTCTCCAGGGAACACAGAGGGTGAGCTGAGGTTTAAAGAAACTGGCTCGAAGTAGCAGGATGGGAAAGTAGGTGTTTGGAAGAGAGGAAATTGGAAAGACTCTGAGATGGGTGGGGAACTTTTGCTGGAGTTCAGTGGATATAAGGTACCGGGTACAAAATAAGAACAGAGACAAAGGAAGGATCCAACCCATGTAGAAGTCTGTAATAGAACAGTTCTACGTTTATTTCAAGCACAGTGGAAAGGGGGACTGATAGGCTTTTAGACAAGGAAATATCTACATCACATTGAATCATCATCTTAAAACTTGCCAAGGTCTGGAAGGAAAATGGAGAAACCCAACAAGATGTTGCTTCATTAATCAGGTGAGCTTGGACTGAGATGATTGTACTGAAGAAGAAAACATCTGAGATTAATTTAGAATGAAAATCATAAAGATGTGTTGACTCGAGAGACTGAGAGGAGGGAAGAATTGAGGATACTCCGGTCTCTGACATGAACAGCAGTGTAGAGGGGACCCTGTTACCTTGGAAAGAAACATTGACAGGGAGCAATTGTGGGGCACCTGTGGGGAGCTTCCCTCTAGACCTATTAAGCTTGGTTATTTACAGAGATGCCAACTATGCTGAACTCTGCTTTCAGGACCTCCTTTAACACCTAGACCTAATGTTTAGGATACAGCAGAATACGTGAGTTGAGTTGATGCCACCATTCTCTTGTGAATCCGTGTCTACTTGGTAGCCATAGGACTTCTAGAAATCCCAGAAAGAAATTTTAATAATCAACAAGAACTGGAGGAGAAACATGAAATGACTCATAGTCTGTCATAAAGCACCTGAAGGAAGAGTCTGGACCAGAACCAAGGCCGTTGGCTCCCAGCCTGGTGTGTTTTCCTCACCTGGGTTCTGACAAAGTTACCATGTGTATTTGTCAGGATTCAGCCGACCTCTGTGGTGCGTCCATCCTCATTACCACGGCTGGACTGGGACTGAAATGCAAATGGGACCTCTTGGCGTGGGGTCTCAGCCTTCCTCCCAGTGCTTCTCACAGGACGGCCTCTAGGGCAGAGGCTGCCCTCCTCAGGGGTTGCTGGGACAGCACAGGGTCCTTCAGCCATTTTTGAGTAGGGACAAAGGAGCTAGGAGTGAGTCATCTTCCCCAGAGAGTTTAACAGATCCCCTCACTCCCTAGCATTTCTATTACAATATAAAGACCTAAACTCAAATTTCTTCAGAAATGTGAAACCTAGCATTACTTTAAAATGCTCACTCCTGATGTCACCTCCAAATATTGACAGATGCAACAAGCATTTCCATCATGGTTGGAGGATGCCCATTCTCCTCCAGCATCCTGTCTGTCCTATGAGGGGACTCAGCAAGGGAACAGATGAGAGCCTCTCTCCTCCTAGAATCTGTGCTGCTGCTTCCCTGGGTGACCATGGAAACATCACCTTCTCTCTCCATTCCTCACTTTCTTCTCTCAGTGTAAAAACAGGTGGCTCAGTGGATCTGCTTTCCTCTCCCACACCCTGGCTTCTCCCATGTTGCCTGCCTGCTGTGTCTCTGTGTTACACCAGCTGTGGGTTCCTAAAGACGTTGGATGATCCTAGAGGTCCTAGCTAGGCTCGGTGATATTGACCGGCCATATTTCTAAATTTATGGAGAAAGAAACCTCCATTTCTGAAGCCAAGGGTTGTTTGCTTAGAAATTGTAAGAGACATGCTGTTTCTTAGAGATAGAGGTGAAAGACACATCGTTCCAGAAAGTTCCACCAAAAGAGAGCAGTCTATAAACTCAACATGGCCCCCAGTACCATTGGACCAGGCAACTTCAGGCTACCCACTGGCCCAGCCCTGCTGGAACCCAGGACCCTGAGGCAGGTATGGGGCTGGTCGGCCACTGTGACAAGACCTAAGTTCTCCCTGTCACTTTCCTCCTTCTTGCTGAGGCCCCGCCTCTTTGCCCCAATCAGGTATGCAGTTGGTTGGTTTAGATGTTTGTTTTGCTTCATATTATCTTCTGTATTTTGAGTTTGAGTATAATTGCAACAGGTCACACTACCTTTTTAAAAAATTTATCCACTCTGCAGGTTTAGGAGCTCGGTGACTTGAAAGTTATATGGAAATTTATGGAAATGAGTACACTAATGTCCTTGAGCCCTTGCATCCAGTGTACTGCTGAGTGTGTGGGTTGCCACCCTGTCACGCATGAGTCTGTTCACTGGGAGCTGGTGACTGCACACAGATTCGCTCCCCTGCTGATCACTTTTCTTAAGGGTCTCAGATTTGTCCTGTGCCTTTCCTGTTGATGAGAAAGTCACTGTGGGGTCTCCTGACCTGTGGCTTTCCCATATAGGTTTCTTACATGGCTGGTTGTGAAGCTCATTTCTATTCCCATGTCCTTGCCTGTCCTCTTGTGCAGAACGTTGTGCAAGTGGCCCAGCTAGTTAGAAACCAGCAAAACCCCTGCTGACAGAGCCCAGTCCCCCACTCCATTCAGAGCCTCTAGATGTCAACATCCTTCATCCTGGGTTCCTGCACAAGATTTCAGAAATAAAATGCCCTCTGGGAAATAAATGATGGTACACAAGGTAACCAGACCATGGTACAGGCAGTTGCCAGCCAGCAGCTCACAAGATGGTCCATGATGCACCGGTGAGGCTGGACTCAGGTAGGCAAGCTGAGCAGGTCACAAGATGCAAGTCACTTCCACTCAAAGACTAAAAAGAATCCAAACCTTACAACTGGCTGGAAATGGGAAAGAAGTCAGGTGCAGTGGCTCATGTAATCCTACTCCTGTGGGAAGCTGAGGCAGCCTGAGCCACTTAGTGAGACCCTGTCTCCAAACAAAAAATAGACAGTGTGAAGGCCCTGGATTCAATCCCCAGTGCTGTAGGAAGGAGGGAGGGAGGGAGGGAGACAAGGAAAAAGAAAATGGAAGAGAGAAAGGAAAGAGTCAAAGATGACTTCCCGGTTTCAAAGAACGATGACCCAAAAAAGAAGCACGGCACTGACAAAAGTAGGGAGTGGGCTTGGTTAATTGGTTTCTTGGTTGGTTGAGAAAGAACCCGGCTGTGAGACCCCCCTGAGGTCTGGTGGGGAGTCTGGGCTGTCACTTGAAGTTTGAGATAGATGTCTTGATGAAGAAAACCCAGGCTTAGAGCTAAAGCTTTTTTGAGTTGTTTAATTAGATAGGAAAGTTAAATGCGTGCCATAAATGAAATTGCCAAGGATGAAAGTGAAGATTCTGAAAAGAATTTTGGGAAAATCTTAATTCGGAGAGGAGGAGGGTAGAAAGAATCACTTGACAATCATGGAGAGAATCACCTGAGACAGAGGAGAACAGAGAGTAAAGAGCAGTGGAAGGACCAAGCTGATCAAATACCACAGGAAGAACAAAGCAGAACGAGAAAATACTCCTGGGTTTGGTAGATTTGGGTGGCTTTTGAGAAAATAATTTTAGTAAGAGTAGTAGCAGAAGGTAGATAAAATATGTTAATTTTTAGATTATAGTCACGATAAAAAAAATTCAGAATTATTTGAAATTGGCATTTGTTTTAAGGGAAGTATTTTAAAATCCATTTAAAATGTCTTCTCAGCAGAGAATCCAAGTTTTCCAGATATAAAGAAAGCAAGCTGACAAAATAATTCTGCCCTGAATTTTTGTTTTAATGAAGGGGGCTTTCGAATGGGTCCATTTTAAGGGGTAGTAACTGCCATGAATTATGTGTAATCTTACCACCGCTTTATAACTGTTCCCAAAAGGTAGTTTCACCTCAGGAAAAGCTTCCAATTGACCTTAGCCTTTGGGGTGACTGTGAGTTAATGGGACACAGACACCCCTTATTAAAGGGCCACATAGGTGGCCCAAGCGTGGGACCTACTTGGGGGCATAGGAAGATTCATCAAGCAGCTTTTCAGCTTCCTTCCCATCCAGTAGCTTGGTACTCTGAGTTCTGGAGAAACCCCAGGCTCACAGAGCTAACAGGGCAGGACTCCAGTTCTGGGCCTTCCAAAGTCAGGTGGGAAGGATCCCTGGTGTCACCTCTCTGGGTTCCTCTGAGCAGGTGCTGAGGATTTCCCCTCTACACCCTCTTCTTTTCCCCCATCCAGGTACCTTGTACCTTGTCATTGCTGACAAGGTCTGACTCAATTTCCAATCTGTTTCTAGTCCATAGCCATGGCTAGGCCCCACACCGCTCCCTTCTGACACTCGGGGATTTGTTAGAGAAGTCAATACACTTGAATATTTACTGCTTTATTTTGACTTTGGATTCCACCTGAAGGGTCAGTGGTACCCACCTGACAGGAAATGGGCACTTTCACAACTGCTTAGTCCCTCTGCCTGGTGGGCTCTGCCAGGGTGACAGGCCATGCCCAGCATATGGCCATGACCACTTGCTCTCTTCACTGCCATCCAGATGCCAGATCCTTCAAAGAGGCCATATTGAGAGCCCTGACACCAGGCCATGATAAAGTAAGAATGGCATGTGGTATTGAGCACCTTCCTAGTCAGAGCCTCTTAGAGAGTAGGCAGACAAGATCACTATAATTTCTAGGGCTTCTATAAAAAGCTACAGATAGACTCAAACAGTACATGGCTACTCCACATGGTTCTGGAGTCAGAAGACCAAGATCCTGGTGAGGAATGCATTGTCCCAGGTCTCTCTCCAACTGCCTATTCCCAGGAGTCTTTGGCATTCCTTGATCTGAAGGATATCTTCCATTCTCTGCCTGGACCTGCATGTGGCTTTCTGCCTGTGTATGTGCGTCCACATTTCCCTTTTGTGAGAACATCCACCATATTGGAATATGGTGGATACTTCAGTATGACCTCATTTAATTATATCTGAATTAGTCTTGGTTCGTTTGTACAGCTATAACAAAATATCTGACACTGGAGAATTTATTAGAACTGATTAGAAGGCTGCATCCTCTGAGGGCAGGAGAAGCCCTGTATCCTCACAAGACAGAGGAAGGAAGCTAAAGGAGCTGCACTTTGTGACCAAGCCATCTCCCAGATGCCCCACCTCTCTATCCCATCATTTTGGTGATTAGGTCCCACTATGAGTTTCAAAGAGAACATCACGTTCAAACCATAGCAGTCTCTATCCTAAATTAAGGTCATGTTCTGAGTTACTGGAGTTTGGACTTCAAAGTAAGAATTTCTGAAACACAAATTCAACCCATGACAATTATGTTGGGTAAAGCATAACACTGGTCATTTCTTGAGCAATATGGACAGCTAACCCAGTGTGTCTCCGAGATGTTTGCCTTTGGAGCTGGTGGAAAACATTACCCAATTTTAAGTCTGATGAGTGGATCTTGGCTGTGAATGACACTTGATACATTGGCCTCCAAGTACTGGTGGCCATTTCCTGGGTAGTAGTGGTACTTTAAGATGGAATTCGATCGGTATTTACTCCCAAGTGAGCAGATAATTTATCTTTTACCATATTTGACCAAGTAAAGTATATCAAGTTGCAGGCCGAAAAATAATTATTTTGAGGTAGGTAAAAATGAAGTGACAATCATCACATTGTGTCGTTTTCTGATCCCAGAGAAGGTCTGAGAGGTTAACAGTTGGAAAAGAAGAGAATGGAAGTATCTCTTGATATCTGCTCTGTCGTTGTGTAATAGTTGAGTTGGTTCCCATTTACTCAAACACGATTCCCAATTAGTGCTACGGCAGTGTGCATCTGCTAAGAAAGAACTACTCTCCCAGAAAGCAAGGCATGTTTCAGTTTGTGTAGGAAGACACTACCCAGCACGGAGGGGCACAGACCGTTTGTCATACCATGTGGATGTAGGTGCCAGAGCTCGCTGGGGCACCGTTTGCAGAAAGAGTGCCACTTGTTCCCTGGCAGAAATCCTCTCCCGATTTGGAAGGTATCCTACATAGTATGAGTAAACATGCGCCTGTGGGGTTGCCGGGTTAGAGTAAGGCCATATTGAGCCAACATTCTGAGGCAACTCCTTTGGCAACCAAAGACGATGCCAGCATGTTCAAAGGAAATGAAGACAGCTGCCGGAAAGTCTTCCTTGCATGCACAGCTCTGAGGGTCTTAGTCCATCCTACACGGGCTTACGCTCCGCCCATGTTTGGAACTGCTACATATTTTCATGAATGTCCATTGTGTGTGGCAATAGAGGCCTAGTCAGAGCAGGATCTCCGTGGACTTACACACTTAGTGAATGCAAACCTAAGTCACGCTCCTTCCCCTCCCCAAGCGTCTGAGGATCAGTCGGGTCTCGAAATGTGTCCCCAGCTACTGGTGCTCCCCACCATCTCTTTTCCAGATGAAACCTGCAAAGCCAGGCAGTGGGGGTCTGTTTATAAATAAATTCTAACTCTTGCTCCCCTCGTTAAAGTCCTATAATGAGCTCTGCACACTCAAAATAAACTCTGGGCCCCATACTAGGGCATCGGAAGCCCAAGTGGGCACAACCAGACATGTTCTTCATCCCCATCCCAGGATGCCCACTCCCCACACTCTGCAAGCCCCATCCATGACCCCTCTGTACCCCTCTACTACCCTTCACCTGTGAGCTCTGGGCTTGCTGGGTCTTTAGTATGGAAATGCCTGTGCTGGCTTCCCACTGACCTGCTCCTGCCAGTGGGACCCAAATGCCTCTTCTTGTCTTAGTTCCTTTCTCACTGCTGGGACCAAATCCCCAACAACCACAATTTACAGGAGGAGAGGTTTATCTGGGACCATGGTTTTAGAGGTTTCAATCCATACTCTGGCTTCAAGGCAGAAACAGCATGGCCGAGGGGCAGAGCAGAGGAGAGCTGCTCACATCATGGCAGTCAGGAAGCAGAGAGAAGGGTAGAGCCGGGGAGAGAGGGAGAGAGAGACAAGCTTCCATGTCTCAGCCCAGTGACTCGGCTCTCAGGACCAAGCCCTCCCTTCTAACAGCACATTCAGCTATGATCTCCCATGATCCAGTCACCTTTGACCCATGAGACATTCTGGGTTGAACATTCTAGATTTAACCATAACACACCCTTAGAAAGCCTTTCATCTGGGCCACACGGTCATCCCTTCTCAAGGGATGCTCTGAGGATACAGCCTTCCCAGGGCTCCACTGCTGTGCTAGGGGAAGCTGACCAGTGCAGGAGCCCTTAGGCTGGGAGGGGCCTCCCGGGGCAGCAGCACTGCACTAACTGGAGCTGTGCTAACCAGTAGGGTTCCCATTCTCCCTCGGCGCCAAATAAACTTGAGGTGATTGAAGATGTACATTTTTTAAATCCAGTATTATTTTGGAGAGGAGGAGGTACAGTATATCATTATTTTGGAGATAATGTTATTTTATCAGGAGATACGGATTTGGAGAAAAGTCCTCGATTATGTCTTCACCTCGGAGTAGAAAAAGCCTTAGATACAGAATGAAAAGTAGGCTGCGTGGAACTGGAGTGATGGCACACGCCTTCGTCCCAGCACTTGGGATGATGTGGCAAGTTTAGATTTTGGGAGACAAAAGAAACTAAAACTCACTTGAAGAGGTGGAGAAACCAAGCTTTATTGAGCCAGCTGCCCCGGAGGAGTTTAAACACTCCAGGTTCTGAGCCCTGAGCACTGGGGGGGAGGAGGTTTTAAATTTTAGTTTAAGTCAGAATGGGCCAGGGGTGAGTGGAGCAGAATTTTTCAGAAGCAGAAGTTTAGCAGGTTGTTATGTACTGAGGCTGGGGGATTGGTACAGAGCAAAAGTTAGCAGGAATATTACGGTCACAGGCAAGTACAAGACATTCCTTACTGGGAGGGGTCGCGTCGTAGGGGTGCGGCACCTGCTTGTAGCAGAAACCAAAACGTTTGGGATCTCAGGATTGGGGATTTAATTTTGCTGTAATAGGGAGGCTGAGACAAGGAGGATCACTGCAAGTTCAAGGCCAGCCTGGGCTACATACAGAGTTCAAGGCTAGCCTGGAAAACAGTAAGATCCTGCTTCAAAAAAATGTAGTATGTATTTTTAAAAGGCTGATGAATATAACTATATCAGAGTATAAAATTTTGGCACCAGAAAAGCACATGAGCAAAGCTAAGAAACCATTGATAAGCTGGGGGAGGAACTATTTGCTGCATGCATACTGTGAAAAGATTAAATATGCAAAATGGGTACTTGTATAAACAGTGTAATCAGAGGGTGACAGGTACTGTAGCAAAGTCCTAGAGAAGGACAGAGGAGCTAGCAGAGGCAGCACGCTCAGACGCAAGTCACCACAGGCGTGGGCCTTGGAGTGTGACAGCATCGAGGACCATCGAGAGCACAGATGGCCAGAGGTCACGGGACATACAGCAGGACCAATGGAAGAGTTCACTTTGTGGCGGGAAGATGGGAAGGCTGGCCAGAAGGCATTGCAGTGTCTGACCTCACGACCCCACACGTGTGCGCGTGGTCACTTAACATCAGTGCGCTTAGGTCAGATAGAATGTACGCACCAAATACTCCTTCCTTCCCGCGAGATGCAGGGGTGAAGAGCATTCCCTAGCCTGGAAGCCAGCAGAGCCTGCAGTGCTGGACCGGGGGTGACGGCACCACCAAGTTGCACCCTTCTCTCCTCCTAGCAGTACCGCTGTCTGGCACGTGTACCTTATCCAAGTGAGGGGATAACCGATGCAGAGCCCTCCCAGGAGGTGCCGTGTCTCTCTGGAACTGGGCACCAAGCAGCCATCTTTTCTACCCTCTGTACAAACATCAGGACAGAGAGAAGCTCTCTGCCAGGACAGCGAGACGGGAGGCTCTGGGAATTTCTGGTCCTACTCGGGCCTCTTTCCTACCTCTGGGGGTTTTGAAAGACAAATACTGGCTCATTAACCCTGCAGGTGTACATTGCAGTGCAGAAGCTTATGGCGGAGGGCTGGGGATTTAGCTCAAGCGTTCCGCCACCTGCTTTGCAAGCTGAAGAATCTAAGTTCAATCCCCGGTACCAAAAAAATGAAAGCGTATGGCGGAAGAGCAAGTAGGATAAAGTGCCACAGAGTGGGCACAGGGAGCAGAGAGGTGGCCACTGAGGACCCTGATGAGGGCACAAAGTTTCCTTACATGGGAGGATTGAGTCCAGCACGGTGGCCATAGCAATACTCTGTGTGCTTCAAAATTGCTTTTAAAGGTTTCGACGCCCTCCCCACGAAAAAGAAATGGGGGTGGAGTGAGGTGAGTTTGATGGAACCGTCCTACAATGTATATGTAGATCAAAACATCACACTGAACCCCGCAAATGCACACAGTCATAATCTTGTTGATTCAAAATCAATTTGTTTGAAAAGGCCAAACTTTCTGTCTATCTAATGAAAGCCCCAGTATGAGATCAACATCACAATCTTTCTGGCCTGGAGATTTCGTTCCACGAAAATGATATTCGCCTTGTGTCACTGTGTTTCCCCAGTGCTGCCTGTGAGTTCCTCATGGAAAATAGGCTGTGCAAAGACATACGTGGGGAGGAGTCAGCCCGACTCAGAGCACGGGTGCTGTGTACAGGCACAAGCGACAGACGTCTGCCTTCCTTAGATTAATGTGTTCTCGGTGCTGGTGCTTGGAGAAGATGGCACGTGGACTCTTTGGGTTTGCAAAACTTTGAAGAGTACACAATAAATAAATAAATGTGCAGCTGCCACCCAGGATCAGAGCGTTGTGCAGCGGAGAGAACTGGGAACACAGCAGGTCTCCATGTTCGATGGGCTCTAGCAGGCCTCACACAACACCTGCTGTGCTGTGATCCACTTTGCTCCTCAGAGGGACCAGCATTGGCGATTTCATCCAAAGTCAGCCTGGAGAGGGACACTCGGACGTCACTGTTTAGACTGCGTCCCCTCCCTCCACCCTTCATTCCCTTTCTCCGGAGAAGCACCAGTCCTGCCTCGGGAGGAAAGTGCAGGCACAAGGTGTCGTGCTGGCCTTGGTGAGACATCCAGAAGGAAGCTGGACTCTCATTCGCAGCCACAGCACCTGGGCACAAAGTGACATCAGCCAGTAGCCCACCAGTTCCAGTTCTTGATCAGTGCTCAACCAGGGCCACTGAACTTTGCCCTTTGCTAAAGCATAAATAAGCTGAAAAGAAAAATTACGGTCAAAGTCTTCCTGGTGTAGCAGCCGCCCTCAGTCCTTCTGAATGCGACACTATTCTTAAATAATCCAAACGAAGTTTGGGATCCTAGAATTAGCAAAGAAGCATGGGCAACTTTTATTTTTGGAAGACCCAATGTTTTCCAAAGTATGCTCTGTAGAATCTTTATCCTACAGTTGTTTAAACTCATGCTGCATTTTAAAAAAATAGTTTAGTTGTCAGTTATGCTCAGAATGTCAGCAGAGCACATTTCTTGTTTCTACTGAAGGAGTTTTTAGGGTCTTTAAGAGTCTGTGTGTGTCATAATTTCTAAGAGGAGAATGGATTGCGGCCCTTTATACATGTGTTTGTTTGAGTGTGCAACTTGTGACGCGGTGATTTGTGGAATGACTTCGGAAAATGCACATAGGAATTCGAGGGAGTTCTGATTTGTGCTACTTGGGCTTATATCATTCCTGAAAAGTCGGTTCCAAGCCAAGTCCCACAACTTTCCTAGAACACAGCCGGCTGCGGAGAAGGGGTGCTGGTATCAGAATTCTGCTTTCTAGTAGCAGGACAGTTCCTACAGCTTCCTACTTATGGAGCTATAAGCATGTAAGTCAGTAGTATATATTTTAAGCATAGCATGCATATAAAACACGGCACACAATATTTTCACTCTTATTTATGTCCTCTGTAAAAAGTCCTACCTCTAGAGAGTTTTTACAAAAAAAGTTTTTGCAAAACTCTCTGGTATTAATAGATGAGCATTATTAAGACAAGGAGACTAGTAAGTTCATCTCCCTTTTTACTTAGAATTTGATATTCACCAGAATATTTATTCAGTGTTTGAGGGTCATCTCAAAACCAGTAATATTGTCTTCACCAGTACTGGCTTAGGAATGCAACTTAACAATGGTAGGGAAAGTTTGGAGGCCAAAAAGTGCCTATTCCAAAATTGCACCCCATGTGATAGGTGTTAACATCTGCATTTATTTCGTGCTAGTATTTTCTCGTTTCCATCGTGAGTTTTGGTTATATTCATATTACAAATATAACTTTGCAAGCTCTTCAAAATTACCACATCAGCACTTACAGGCTGCCCCGGAGTCTTCATAGATATGATTTGTTTTATTTGAGGAAGAAAGACGCGTCTTTGGGGCACCAGATGTATGCTGGGTATTTTGTTCATTCCCTTGCTTAATACATGGAACCAACTAACAGGGAGGTGTTGTTATCCCTGCATCTCAGGGGTGGTCTGGACTCAAACGCGCAAGTAAAGGCCGGGAGATTCTGCAGGGACCAGGCCTGCATCTCAGAGCTTCTCGGTCCTATAAAGTCATCCCGGGGTATGGGTTTTCCACCTAACACACTTACCTGCCCTGCATTTAGGTTATTTGGTTTTAACACAGTCTCGCTGTAATTTTCAGCCTACAATTCACTGTGTAGCCCAGTGGCAATAGGCACTGGCCCCAAACTTGTGGCAATCCTCCTGCCTCAGCCTCCCGAATGATGGGATCACATCATGCACCACCACTCCCAGCTCCCCAGTTCAGGTCTTTAAGTTGTATTCAGTTCTCCCCTCTCATGAATAACCTCTGCAAAGCTGAGAAAACAGAGATGCTGCAGGGAAAAAAGTGTCTTCAGGTGGATTCTGGAGCCACTGGCTTCCCCTGTGCAGGAGGAGGTTGCCACAGGTCCCTCTGGAGTGACCTTCAGTGCCAAGTCCCGGGAGTCCATGAATAAAACAATACCCAGGCCTCTCTCCACCCAGGTACGCAGAAGCTGCCATCTGTTGGGGGCCTCTGGACTCGATTATTAGCAAACCTTCAACATTGCCCCCTTGAAACTGAAATTCAAGCAGGTAGATGCTTTTAATTGCCATCTGTGAGGTGAAACCCACACCAAGAGGACAAGGATCCTGTTTAATTAGCCATGTCCTGGCTGGCTGGTGTCAAAACACCAGGGCTGAGAGATTGACAGGGAGTCCAGACACCCGGTGTCCGTGATGGCTCCTTCTCCGTGCTTCCTGATTCCATGTGATCTGAATAAATGCGGATGTGTGTGGACATGTGGACAGCTCTCTCAGGGATCCTTCTGCTGTTTCCTGGCCAGCTTCTCTCAGACTCTTGGTCCTAAGTAGCATTTCCACCCCTATAGAGCCCTGCTTTTAACCATGTTCCTCCTCCCTCCAGAAGCTGTCCCTATCGTGCAGAGCCCAGCTAGCCAGGGACACTGGGTTCACGTGTGACCCCTGAGGCAGTTCCAGCTAGGAAGCACCTGACCATAGCCCCCAGGAGCCACAGAGCAGATATCAGCTGTGCTCAGGGCTTCAAAAGGCAGGAGGAAGGAGATCCCTGCTCATGAGCCTGATTCTCAGTCACCCGGGCCTCTGTCCCCTGCCCCTGCATCTTCGTACCTCTCCTGTGCACCTGCACCAGGCATCTGTGTGGTGCTATCCCCTCTTGCCTGGGTGCTAAGCTCCTGGGGGCAGTGACTTCTCTGGCTCTGACACAGCTGTTCTCTCCAGAACCTGAGCACCACCACCCGGCATGCAGAGTCACAGGCTCAGCTGCAGTGAGCCCTGGTGCTCACCTCCCACCAGATCTCTGCACAGCCAGGAGCCATAGCCTGTGAGGGTCCCCAGGCTGTGATGGGCTCTGACCTTGCAGGGGCCACAGACAGGGAACTGCTTCAAATGACAGTGTGAGACAGATACGGGCCTGTGGCTGTGTAAGAGGCTCCCCTGCCTGCACCTGTCCAGCCATCACCTGCTCGCTTTCTTTCCTTTCTCCGGAACAGTGATGAAGCCACAACAGCCATGACTGTTATTGATTTTGCAGGGAACACAGTGCCCATGTGGCATTTGGCAGCCTTAGCTGTGCTATGCACTCAACCCAATGGTACTGATAGGTCCTATTTACCGTCGAGCAGGTGCAGGCCCAGAGATGGTGATACCGTCCTGGGCACCCAACCGCCCTCCACTCGGCCTCCTTATCTTTAAAGCGCAATGACAGATTGTGAGAAGGGCCCTCCTGGCGTGCTGGCTTTGTGTGACTGTGACATGCGGGGAAACATCCGGCTGTACACACTTATCTCTCCTCAGCACTACCACTGAAACCGTACTGAATGCCCAGGGGCCTGGAGTTTCCTGGAGGAGCCTTTGGTGGCAGCATCCATTCTCGTGATCGGGACCATCCTCCGTCGTGTGCAGACAGGCTATGAAGGGCCGTGACAGCACACGCGGTCCCTCAGCGTGGATGTGCCCCCCACAGGGAGAGACTGCATTGTAAATCAGGACCATCAGAGCCTTAAAGCGTGATTCTGACAGCTGTGCACACTGAGGCATCCTACAGCCCCTGTCCAAAGCTCTTTATTTATGGTAGTGGAGGAGTTTTTTTGTTTGTTGTTTTGTTTTGTTTTTTGAGACAGGGTCTCACTACGTAATCTAGACTGGCCTCAAACTCATTCTGCAACCTGGACTGGCCTCAAACTCTCGGGGATCCTCCTGCCTCAGTCTCACCCCTGTTGCTTGCTCCTCCTCCTCCCCGGGATTCGGGTCCAAATGCCCTTAGGACCTCCCAGCATGGACACTTGCTGGCCAGCCACCCTGGCTGGGTCCTGAGTGCATCTCCTCTGCCTCCTGGAGCTTAGACAACAGGGTGAAGTCTGTGGGTGGGGTATAAACAGGAATGAGGCAGGAGCCTACCATGCACCCAGGCCACATGCCGGCTGCCCACCATCCCAAGGCCAGGAGTGGCCAGCGGAAGAGGACAGAGACCTCCTGGCATCCTCGGCCACCTCCCAGCCCCTCCTCAGCCTCTGTCTGCAGGTCGCTGCGCCGTGCCGCACTCCCTTCCTTCTGTTAGCAGTGAGGGTGGATTATCATGTTTACCCAGAGCTCCGGGCTGCTGTGAGCATTAATTAAATCACTGTTTGGAGGAACCCGGAGACGCCCCTAGAGGTGGCTCAGAAGTATGGGGCCTGATTATTAAAGTATTAAATCCCCACTCTGCTGCTCAATTGGAGCAGCTCACCGCTCCCCAGCTGCTTGGAAGAAAACAGGATTCCTACACATCCCACCCCAGGGTGGGAGTGGAAGCATCGCTGCTCCTGCTCTCGCATGTGCTCATTTTCATTTAGGAGGTGCAGCAGGGCTGTGGCCTGGGCCTGCTTACAGCTAGGTGTTATTTACTAGGCCGTTTGGTTCAGAGAGAAAAGGCACGGCATCAAATACCTGGGCGGAGATGTACGATCTGACCTGTGGACCCACCCCCTCCACCAGCCACCCATCCAGCAGGGTTGTCGCCTTCCTTAAGAGACTCGTCCTTTCTCCTTGAGCGCTTTAATTGAGCCAACAGGAATAGGTGGGTTCCCTGCAGGGCATCACAGCAGTGGCCCAGGGTTTCTCCGGAGACAACCTGGTCCCTGACGGATGATGACCCTCTGCATGAGAGACAGGAATGGGGCTCAGAAAGCGAGGGCCAGTTCACTGGAAGATCCTGAGTGTCCCTCAGGGTATCTTAGGAGTATTTTTAACATATTGAGATATAATTCACATACCATAAAGTTCACCCATAGAAATTATTCAGTCGGTTTTAGTACATTCACAGATATACACAAGTATCTCCCATGCATTTTAGAACATTTCATCACCTCAGAAAGAAATCCCACACCCTTGCGAGGCATGGTGGCACCACCTATAATCCCAGCACTCTGAAGGCTGAGGCAGGAGGATCGCTGATAGTTTGAGATCACCTGGGGCTACATAAAGAGCTCAAAACCAGCCTGGGCTAATGTAAAAACCCTGTCTCAAAAAACAAAAAAGTCCCACTTTTTAGCCAATGAGCCCCTAATTGTCCCACTCCTCTGGCCCTAATCAACCATTGATATACCTTCTGTCTACACATTTTTTTATTCCAGAAAGTTCCTATAAAGGTGATCTTATAATATGTGATCTTTGGGACTGAACCTCCCTTAGCATATTGTCAAGTTTGCAATCCATAAAAGTTGGGATTTATAACAGTTGTCAGTACTTCCTACCTTCTTGAGGTCGAGTAATATTCCACTCATCTGTTGAGAAAACTGCCAACTGATCCAACATGTTGGCTGTTATTAGTGCTGGGATGAGTGTCCTATACCTGTGTTTGTGTGGACAGTTTCCCACTTCTTACCTGGGAGTAACATTGCTGGACAGTGCTGTAACTCTTTGTTTAATCAGTAGGGCACTGCCAGATTGTTTTCCAAAAGGGCTTTGCCATGTCGAATTCCCACCAGCAGTACATAAGGACCTTCCTTTCTCTACATCTTCAGGGATTCTCACTACCTACCCACCATCTGATTTCTGGTATCTCAGCCACTTTCCAATCCCTGAGACATAATACCCACCACCCAAAGCTTAAAGCAGGAGAGGTTTATTTTGGCTCACCGTTTCTAGTGGGGTGGGGTCAGTCCATGGTCCGCTGGCCCCAAGGCAAGAACATCATGGCAGAAGGGCTTAGAGGAAGACAGCTGCTCATGTCATGGCAGCCAGGAAGGAGAGAGAGAAGGGAGGAGCTGAGGACAAGAACACGCCCTTCCAGGTCACACCCCAGTGACCTCCTCCAACCAAACCCCTCCTCCTACAGCACATTCACCCCTGAACTCATCTATGGATAGATTCACTGATGAATATAGACCTTGGTGATCCAATCACCTTTCACGTAACATGAGACTTTGGTGGGACGTGTTTGTTAGATATAAACCATAAAATGTGGCTTCTGCTCATCCTGGTGGGTGTCTGGTGATACCTCATTCCACTTTTTATCTATATTTCTCTGGTGACCAAGGGATATGAGCATTTTTCATGTGCTTATTGGTAGCTTGTATAACTTACTCGGAGAATTGTCTGTTTATACCTTTGCCATTTTTATTTAGGCTACTTGTCTTTTCATTATTGAGTTGTAAGAATGTTGTATGTATTTTGGATAGAAGTCCCTTAATCAGTACATGATTTGTAAATATGTTCTCTTCTTCCATATTTGCCATTTTCATGGTATATTTGTAGCATAAATTTTTTTCAGTTATAAAGTCCACTTTGTTTTTTCTTTTGTTGCTTAATGTTGGTGTCCTATCTAAGAATCTTTTGCAGAGTCCAAAGTTATGAAAGTTTACTCCTCTGTTTTCTTCTAAGATTTTGTTTTAGCTTTTACACTTGGGCCTTCAATCTGACCTGAATTTACTTTTGCACGTGGTGTGAGATATGAGTACAAATTCATTCACTGACGTGGGATTACCCGTTTGTCCCATGCTTGTCAAAAAGATCATTCCCCCTCCCCCGCCACCCTGAAGCCCTGGTGAAGTTGGCAGACAGCAGCCATGCAGGCTTATTTCTGGACCATTGATCCTCTTCCGTGGATGCGAATGTCTGCCCTTGCACGATGCCAACTCTGCCTCAATCACTGTCGCTTTAGAGTGAGCTCTTAAACCAGGCAGTGTGAATCCCCCAACTTTACTTTTTATGACTTTTGTTGTGGGCGTGGCTTCAGAATCTGAGGGGTTGCAGGGTTAGCACATAGCAGCGCTAGACCTCCCTCGCTCCTTCTGTGACAGGACATTCCTGGGAGGAGTCACTGAGCCATTGCTGCGAGGGCCCAACAAAGGAGGCTATGTCCAGGAATGCCACAACTTGACCCAGCACAGTGGACCCATGAGTTCAAGGCTGGCCACTAGCAGAGAGGCCTCCTCATTGGTCCTGACATGTGGTGGTGATATGCAGTGGACCCTCCTCTGCAGCCACACACAGCACATTGGCATAGACAGGCTGAGCCTGCAGCCTGCAGCCAGCTCAGCCCTCCTAGCCTGAGATGCTTCCGGTACCTTAAGCAGAGCATCCAGCTCTTTGAATGCCCCTGCCCAAGTGGCCATGAGGGAGATGCTGTGAACAGCCAGCTGCCTGCGCTCCTCTCCTCCCCCACTTCTGCCCAGAGAAACCAAGAAGTGCGAGGCAAGAGGACCCCAGGGTCACCAGCCTGGCATGGTCCCTGCAGAAGAGACAGGTGAGCACAGAGGAAGGTGTTTATAGGCAATGCCACCCCAGAAGATGACCAGGGACAGAGCCAAGAGCCAGGGACGGCCCAGCCAGGTCTCCTGGGTGAAATGAGGCTGAGAAGGAAGAGAAAGGACTAGCACTCATACACACCTAAAGCCCACAAAGTCCAGAATCCAAGAAGAAGGGATCATCAGGACAGGCATGGCAGTGGCCATCTGGGAGGACCCCTGTCACTCTGGACACCCTCCACTTGTGCACCCACATGGTCACCAGGAACACGTGAGAATGTCCATTTTCCCAAAAGCAAATACGTAGAAAGGGATTAGATCTGTGGTCTTGCTGGCCTGAGATGAGTTTCCTAAGAGGAATTCCTGCCACTGACTTAACTTTTTAAAGAAGTGGACCAAGAAAGCTGGCTGCCGAGGCCCAGTGTTGGGCTGTCCCTCTCTTGCCTAGCAGGGGTCAGGCCACTGGGCCTGGCCTCATTCCTTTCTGTGCCCTCTTCAGATTTAATTCCGTGAACAGGCAGATTCCAGGCAGGGCATTTGCTCCATCTCCTTAGGTTTTCCTGTTCTTCTGTGTCTCTGTGTTCTTAAGAAGTCTTTTCTCAATAGTTTATTATTAATAGAATTTAAAAATGTAAATGAGCAGGCTTTAGATGACAATTTTAATCAATAGGAATATCAAGTTAAGTTTTGGGGTTTTTTTTTACGTTTCTTGGTATATTTTACGTATATAGTACAGTTACTTTCATCATTGAGATCTTGTACCCTTACATGACTTATCTTGGTCTTATTTTTCCCCATACCCCAGCCCTCCCTTCACCCCCTCTTTCCTTCCCTGTTTATAAAGACATTGTTTTCACATGGCCAGGGATTTAGCTTAGTTGTTCTGTCACCTGCCTCACAAGCGCAAGGTCCTGAGTTTGATCCCTGGTACCAAAAGAAAAAGAAAGAAAGAAAGACATTGTTTCCATGTTTTTCCTTTTTACATATTTTTTCTTTTCCCTTTTTCCCTTTCCCCTACCCCTCCCACTTCCTCTACTCTTTTAGACCTTTTCTTCCTATTATACAATATCAATTATACATTTTGATCCTTATTTACGCTTTTAGTTTTTCACACCAGAGAAGCTATTCGGTATTTCCACATGTGTCTTAATTTCACTTAAGTGTGATTTATGTTAAGATGCTAAAAAGCCAGGCATGGTGGTACATGCTTATAATCCCAAGAGTGGACTCCGGAGGCTGAGGCAGGAGGATCATCATGAATTAGAGGCCAGCCTGGGCTACATTGTGAGTTCAAGGTCAGCCTGAGCTACACAGTGAGATTCCGTCTCAAAAAAAGAAATAAGAATAATTTATGCCAAGAGTAAGCACTACCATAATTAATAGTTTATCAGTCATCAATGCATCATTTTATTGTTTAACTTTAAATATTTTATTTGTATGTATTTCTCAATCATATTATCAACACTCAGTTGAATATTTTCTGGTAGCAAAATACTTTTTATAGCTATAATTTTCAAAGGAATTTACCAAAACAAGTACATATCATAGCATCAGAACTGAATGTACTAAGGCAAAAACTTGTTTTAATTTTTGTCTTAAAAGATAATATGTTTTCTTCATGTGTTTATTATTTGGGGGTAAATTTAATGACAGGCGTGAATTTTTCTATTTTACTTAAGCATACTTTCTTAATGTCCTTTTTCTCTTCTGTTCTTTCATATTTCTGATTTTTCTTTGTATCCAAAATTATTTTTCTGCATGTATAAGAGTTCTACTGTGCTGATCCTAACTTCTTTCTTTTAACTTGATTTGAAATTGTCTAGCCATATCTATCTTGTTTCATATTGAGCTACTAGAGTCTCGCAAAGAGCAAACAAGGGAGTCATCAATAAATATTGGCTGAATTAATTAGTAGTACTCATAGCTAGGCAGCCAGTGTTCTTGTATCCAGGGTTACTGCTTATTTATATGATCACATTTATAAATAAGAGCCCAAAAGTCAGAGACATTCTTTATTTTAATATATTGGTGATAATAATATCACTACCTACTTCAATTCTTGGGCACTTAACAATAAACTAGAAACTTCTTGTGCATTTTCTAGTTTAGAAATTGAAAATTCTAGAAAAGTAATGCTTATAAAACAACAAGTTGAAGTCATGAGGTAGTATGTGGTCTTACTATAATAGTTCAGTTTTTCTTAAATCATTTAAACACTAAACCTTTTACTGGTGGGTTGGCTCCTTGATAGCATTTATTATTCCCATCAATTGGAACTGGAATCCTCTTTCCCAGGTCAATGAGAATATTTTCTTTTCTTTCCTGATTTCCTTCCTTCCTTTCTTTTTCCTTCTGTCCCTCCCTCACATCCTCCTTTTCCCCCTACTTCCTTCTTTCCTTGACATCCAACCCACAAGCCCACACCAGCCAAGGACCAGGCACAACACGTAAGATGCAAAGACGAGTGGAAACTGTCCCTGCTGTGGGGTCCTGCAGGGTCCAGAGGATGGTGCCTTGGACCCACAAAGAGAAATTATTCCAGCCAAAGGCAAGACAGTTTTGATCACCAAAGTCAAGTCGAATTGGGAAAAAAAAATCATCTGTGGCCTAACCTGTTCCTCTGCCAGATGTCTGGTTTCAGATCTGTGTTCCATGTTACTATGTCCTTGAGAAAATATGCACATGCAAAGACTTGATTACTGTCTGTGGATGAAAGCGTCCCTCCAGGAAGAGCCAGTTTATATGAAGGGTTTATAGCTCATTTTCTAACAACCAACAAAAGTTGACAAGGAAAATTCATTTCCAGGCCAAGAGAAAGGGCTGCTAGTTTTGGAGGAAATGACAGCAATCACTCCCTGGCCTTCTTGTTTAACTCAACCATCAAGGAAGCTGAAAGGACCCCAGCTCTTTTCTGTGTTAAGCTGGGTGGTGGAAATGCAGATGTGAAGTGTGCTGCCTCCCCAGGCATCTTCTCTGGGATTTTCTGTCTCAACCTCTAGACTTCCAATGCCAGCAAACCACAGGGTAGGAGGCTTGGACTGCCTGGGATGAGTGAACAGTGGACATCTGTGGGAACTGTCAAGGACCAGCATTCAATGCCTGCATCTAGGAAGGACCACAAAGAGCTCAGATTCCTGTCCCCAATCTCAGCCCTCTCCTCTCTTCCAGGGCAGTGTGAACAGGCTTGTCTCCTTGAGAGAAGGACTTGCCCTGCAGGTTTATGTCCCAGTCCTGGCTCTCCTGTCAATGGCTGGAGCGCTTCACACACCCTTTCTGAGTGTTTCCTGTTCATAAAACTAGGATGAAGTTTGACTGCTGGCTGCATGACACAATAGGCAAGAAAATGCTCCAAAGACTCTTCTAGTCCTATACACTTTGGGAAGTCTAGTGCTGTAGCTCTGAAGTCCCTGAAAAAAATCATGGGCTAGATGACATTCACAGTCAGTGTGGATGCCTTGTGTGGGCTGATCTGCCTCGATCAGAGGAAGGTGGAGCTATGGCGGTGCTTGGAGACCCTCAGTCCACGTGAGCCTTCTTGAGGGAGCAGCACATTAGACTTGCTAGGCAGGATAAACCAGGAAAGAACCTTTCGCAGAGCCCAAGTTCAGGCCTGGAGTGCAGGAAGAATCAACACTCTGTCCAGATAGCAGAGAGATGCCTGGTTCCTGGAAGAAACACGGCATCTTGTGGACAGTTACAGTACCATACTGTCCACTGTAACCATGACACACATATATGCTTGTATTGGTCAGTTTTTCAATTGCTGGACACAATACCAGAGATTCACATCTTACAAGAGGAAAGGATTTTTTGCGATGGGGAGCCTCACAGTTTCAGGGGATTCAGTCCATGGTGGGCTAGATCTAAGGCAGGAGCATTTTAGTAGAAAGGTGTGGTAGAGCAAAGCTGCTTGGTTCATTGTGGCTGGGAAGCAGAACAGGGGAACAGAGCCAGAGAGGAAAGGGACAGGGGCCAGATAAAATCCTCTATGACCCACCCAGACTCACCCAGAAGAGTGCTTTACCAAACTCCAGGGCATCTGTTCCCTAATCCCATGAAGTTGACAGGTCAGGATTAAAGTCACAGTGCTTTATCTCGTCTTTCATGTTTTACAGATGGAGAAATCGAGGCACAGAGAAATCAAGTGACTTTGCCACAGTCACAAGCTGGGGAGGACCAGAGATAGAAGCTGAGAGCGCCCGGCTCTGGGCCTGCGTCCTGCCCACAGAGTCACGCTGCCTCCGTCCTCCGGAGAGAAGGCTCCTTGCAAGGTAAGGCCACCTGGTCTCCAGGGTGCAGTCACTGCACCGTGCTCAGGGACAGTCGCTCTGTGTGTGCAGAGAACCGAGCAGAGCTGGTCCAGACTGCCCTTCCCTGCGCAGCTTCCCTGTGCCAACACCTGGGCACCTGGCCCTCTCCAGCAAGTTCTGTGTGCTCCTTCTTCTGCTCACAGCAGCCCTGCTGTCCTCTGCGGAGCCCTCTGTCTCCCCATCCTCCCTTTCTCTGCCTGTCTCCTCTTCCTCTCAGAGGGCAGCGTACCCATGCTGGGATTTAGGCACAGAGAGAGACTTCTGTGTTCCTCTTTCCAAGCCTCTGTCCCTGGTCCCCCAGGGCTGCAGCCCTCAAGCCTTGACTTCCAAGGTCAAGGCACTGCCTTCCTCTTATAACTTCCCCAGAAGCCACCACCAGCTTCCAGAACACCACATCAGCTGCGGGTGGGAGGGGTTTGGGCATTGAGATCCCACCGCTGACATACACCACCCAGTCCTCCCAGCTCAGTGCCCTGTCCTTTCCCTGAACCATTTCAGAACATCCTCCCCTTTTTCTGCTCCACCAGGCATCTGTAGGTCTCTCCCTGTGGCTTAGGGAACCTTTCTAGGGACACCTTTCACCAGCTCTGCCATGCAGGGTGGGTGCCCCGAGTCAGAGGAGGTGACCCCTGGAAAGGGTGACCTGACACAGGACAGGGGCCGCCATGACAGTGAAGGACCACAGGTCACATCTGCACCCATGGGTTCTTTACAACATGCAACATGTACCCTGAGCATTCGCACCCACCTGGTCCTCACAGCAAGAGCACAGGAAGCGTGTACTTATTCTGTAGCTCGTGTCATGGGCATACCAAGGCTGGGAAGGCACAGAGCTGGGGCGGGGCCTCACTAATTCATGACTGTGTGATCCCCAAGCCTAGTGTCCTCTTGGGCCCACTCGTGCCCACCGATCACTCGGTGACCTTCAGGCCCCTTCTTTCCTGTGAGTTTCCCTGGGGCAGAACACACACACGATCTCAGATGACGAAAGCCTTCACCATGTGTACACACGACCTGCTCTGGCTCTTTTCTTCTTTATTCCTTTAGCATTTTCTTCCACCCTAAAAACTAAACAAAACAGTTTGGCAGAGAGAATTCTGTTGAACACAATAATAAACTAGAAAATTACTAGAAGAATAATTTCCAGTTCCTCTATACATGGAGAGGTCTGGGAACAATTTTGCACGTCAAGTGCATTTGAATTTGAATTTGGTTTATCAGTTTACCCCCAGACTTAAGTTGGGGAGACGTAAAGGTAGGAAATGCATGGCAAGGACAGACAGCTGCAGTGTCAGTGTGTCTTACGGGCCATCTGCTTGTGATCGCAGAGCTGAATGTGAAAATGCGCCAATCCAACATGAGATTTCTTTTAAAAGAAAGAAAACTCGGCAAAGGATGTGGATGAAAACTTCATAGGAGAGGAAATCCAAAGACCAATGTTTATAACAATGCTTGACCTCATTAGTGGCCAGGGAAGGACAAATTTAAATAAGAAAACTGTTTTTCTCAACAATAGGAAAATAATTTATACTTGTAAGGAGCAGGCAAGGGACAGAGGGGCATCACTTTAAGAAACAGCCCTAATCATGCATTATAAAACAGCCTGTGGAGTTTTCCTCTTTGTAGTACTGGGGATTGAACCCAGGGCCTTCACACTGAACCGTATCCTTTTTACCTTGTGAGACAGGGTCTCCCTGAGTCACCCAGGTACTAGACTTGAACTTGGGGTCCTCTGGCCTCAGCCCCTCCGATGGCTAGGATTGCTGATGTCTAGGCATGCACAACTTCCCCTGGAAGATTTTTATATTTTTAAGGATAAACTGATAATACCTTTTTACCAAACTCTTACGAAACTATGTGTGCCAGTTTGTAAGATACTTATTGCAGCCCACTTTTTGCAGTGAAAAAAAAAAAAAAAGTCGATGAAATACAACGACCTAAATGCCCATCCGTAGAGGAATGGAGGGAGTGGCTGATAAACTGTGCTGTGTATTCCCGGCAGGCTGAGGAATATTACTCAGCCACGCAGACCACAGGCATTGACCTCGGAGAGGGCTATGACTTCCTATAAGGGGAGAACAGCAAGTTTCAGGAAAGTTAGCATAGAGCAGAGCCTGCTTTCCACAGCAGGAAACACTCAGAGGAGAAGCCGCCTTGTTTGTTCCTTCTGTTTGGAGCTGAGCACGGCTGGTCTGTGGGTAAAGAAACACAAGGGAGGCAGAGATGGGAGCCGGGCCTGGCTGCCCGCTGTGCTGACCGAGCCATCCCAGGAGCACCCTTGACTCTGCTCCTCCTGACCTTGGAAAAGATGCTGACCTTGCTGCCTGGATGTTCAGTGGACAGCTGAAGGCCACCTGGTCCTGCAGCCAGAGAGCCTCACGGCGAGAGCCCGATGATGGTGTCACAGCCACCAACGTGATGGAGGACGTGGAGGAGGGCATCGTGAGGGTGCTGACAACAGGTCCAGGCGCAAAGAGGGTGCTGGCCAGGGAGATGGAAGGAAAGGGGGAAAGAAAACACCCACGTCGGAATGTGATAAGTGACTCCACCGGAAAAGGGTTAAAGAAAGAAGTCAAATGTGGCTTAAGGAAAGAATGTTCAAGTGGGAAAGAATGTTCAGTGGGAAAGAATGTTCAAGTAAATAATGACCAAGCGGTGTTGGGCTGATGCAAACCCAGAAGAAACTTTCTTACCCCCATGCCTGATAGAGACACTAACCAAACACTGAGGGAGCAGAGGAGAGAACAGGAAATACCAGTGAGCTAAGAAGAACAGAGGCTGGGGGAGACCCTAAAGTGGGCTTGGCACGAGACAGCGGGTATCTGGGGGGCGGCTGGGTCAAGGCTGAGGCTGGTCTGTTCCCTAGAGGGTGGAGCAGGGAGGGGGAGGAAGAAAGAGGGTGTGAGAGAGAGAGAGAGAGAGAGAGAGACCCTCCCAACAAGGAGAGGCCCAATGGGAATCAGGGTCAGTGATTGGTAGCATCCCATGCTTTTCCTGAGGGACGGGAACTGACCAGGCTTTGAGGATGGGGCAGATGGGTCCCTGGTGTTGTCCAAAGGGAGGATTCTAGCAGAGAATTCTGATGGGGTGGGTGGAGGGGGTGGAAATAGGATGCAGGACAGCGAAAGGAAAGAGAAGTGACTGGTGCTGAAAGGAACCGCAGGGGCCGACAGGGCCAGGGCGAGGGAGGAAGTGGGGCAGCTCATATCCCCTCTCTAGCAGGGAGGGACTTTGGACCGCATCCCTCGTCCTCTGTCAGCCTGTCTTCGTAAGCCTAGCCACACAGGGTACTGTGGGACAGCAGACAGACATCGCAAGAACTCGGTGTGGTGCGGTGCCACGAGCACCTAGTCCAAGCTGCAATTTGGGCCACAGCCCTAGACCAAAGAGACTTGAAGGGGATCTCCTGCCCGGAGAGGGGCAGCGGGCTGTGGAGTTAGAGACCCGCGGGTGGAGAGGCAGTCTTCTGTTGGGTGAGCGTCCACACTGCCCGGGGGTGACCCGGCTTCCACCCCATGCATGATGGCACTACAGCAGCCTGGTGTACATCCAGCGACCCAGATGCCCTCAAGCTTAAAGGACCGGGCATAGGCTGAGGTCCAGAGACAGCAAGCAGCCCACACAGTGAGCTAAGGCAGGCAGCACTTGCTTCTTTACATAACTTTGTCACAGTCCATGAATGGCACTGATGCCTAGTACTCCAAGGCTCCAACTGACTCTGCTGCTTAGAAGAGTGACACCTGCCCAGGACACCACATTCAAGGCACTGTCTCCTCCCAGCATCCCCGGAGATGCATAGGTGCCAGGACATGCAGGTGCAGAATTCAGAATGGAGGGGCTTTCCAGGGATGCATTGCTAGGAAGAGGCACAGGAAGGATGTGGCCCCGGGGCGACAGCCTCGGGACCCACCCTGCTGGGTGTCGCTGGCCGCAATACCCCAGAGCCGGTCTGGGCTTTGTCTTGTCTTATATAAGCATCTGTCTTCCTTGGCGACTTAGTGGCTATTTGAGGGTCTCCTATTTACTTTTAATAAGCAGTGAGGCACATTGAGGCACCGGGGACACAACCGTGTGTGTCCCTGGTGTGTGAGCTTGTAAATAGGTGCAGGGCCAGGCCAGGCAAGAAAGCTGTTTGTACTGTGGGCACAGGGCTGGGAGCTCCTGGGAGGCTGTCTTCCCCAGCCTCCTTGGTGAAGAGAAGAGGGGCGAGGACCCTGAAAGCCACACAAGCTGTGCACACTGGACAGAACCGTTTTGCCATGACCACACCATCGATCCTGCCAGAAACTGATTTGAAAAGTACCCAAAGGCCTAAAATCAGTGATTCCTGTTGTAGGCCATACTTGCCCAAGAAAACACAAACAATGGAGCTATACCTCAGCCCATTTTTGTTTTATTTTGAGATAGGATCTCACTAAGTTGCTCAGGTTAAGCTGGAACTTGTGATCCTCCTGCCTCAGCCCCCTAGAGTGCTAGGATTACAGGTGTGCATCACCACACCAGGCTTAGCCCACCCTTTTTTTTTTTTTGGTACCGGGATTTAAACTCGGGCCCTTT